>NC_139344.1:242485476-242770476 GCF_055883805.1 Amblyomma maculatum
TTTTGGAAAAAGGACTTCAGTACCGTGAGCAGCAGCTCACCTTCAAGGATGGTCTTTCAGGCAGTGTATTAGAGGCGATGGCATGCACAAGACAAGATGAGGAAAATGGGCACCTTAAATAATAAAGCTGCTCTTTTCCACCTTTCTGTCCTTTGGACTCCTCAAAGGGCGTAAATGCGGATAACGCTTTTCTGCGCCGGTCAGCCTGATGTCTTCCGCTTTAAGTGAATCTCAGCGCCAAAAAGTACCAGCATTACGCAAACACGCGAAAGGAGAAGTAGAAAAAAATAAATGAAACAAACAGGCAGCGAAGGTTCTGCCTCTGTCACCATCCGCAGTGCGACGGCGTGCTTTTAGAAGAGAGCGCGCTTGAAAGTTCCCACGGCACCG
This sequence comes from Amblyomma maculatum, assembly GCF_055883805.1. Classification (NCBI taxonomy): domain Eukaryota; kingdom Metazoa; phylum Arthropoda; class Arachnida; order Ixodida; family Ixodidae; genus Amblyomma; species Amblyomma maculatum. Next base: position 242,485,867 of record NC_139344.1, read on the forward strand.
AGATGACAAAATCAAGATATCCCAAGATAGAGGCTCCACTTGAGGAGCCGATGCACAAGAGGGCAAGCGGGTGCCTCCCAGCATCATCTCCACGAAGACGTCGAGCTCCACTCAGCGCGGCCTTTGCGCCGAGAGACCCCGGCCGGGCCCATCATTTGCGCAGAAACATGCAAAACGAAAACGTCCGAGAGCAGAAAAAGAGAAGCTGCCAGACGGAGTGAAACTCGAGGGTCTATACAGAGGCATTCAAGCCAGCTAGCGTATTCTCCCGGCGAAAGCGTAAGCGGGTAACAAGGACAATAAAAACAAAAAACAAAAAGAGGTTGAGGAGGAGCGCCAAGGGCACGCGCTTCACAAAGGCACGTGCTGCGTTGCTTCTTCGGCCACAGTTGCAGAATCGAGAAACTTGCCGTGCGTAGCCCCTGCATCGCTCGATTATTTTTGCCAGCTTTCGTTTTGAGCAACAAAAGCTTTCTCCATCTCCGTTCCCTCTCCGCCTCCTGGCTTTATAGTCGAAGCCAGAGCCGGAGCAGAAGCACTGCGTTCCCTCCGGACGCCGCGGGCTGGCTGCGCGTTCGCCAATTTGTGCCTAGGGGCAGGCACCCTCTAGAAGCAGGCGCGCTTTCCTTAGCGCCCTTCCCCCTATGCGTCCACAACGAAGCGACCGGAGAAAACAGTACGAAAGAAAAACGGCGGTCACGCATGCGGACAGTGCTTGATCTTTTGAAGAGGGAAAGCAGCAACTCCGCGCCAGAACGCGCGCAAAGAGCTCTGAGCGCTGACTTTTATCACAGCACCTTGAGATTCTTTTGGGACGAGGCTAACGGAAAACGCCTCCGTGCCTGCAAAGTAGAAGAATACTTAGAAGGAAAAGTAAAAAAAAAAAAAAAAATCTATACTGTTCTTTCCCTTCATGTCGTGAAATAAGCGAATGAATCTAGAAAGAAAGAGAAATAATAATCAAAAAGCAGGGGAAACGCGCGAAGGTATATAATGAAGAAAAAAAAATACGGCAAAGATATCCCTCGATGTGTGACGCGTACGAACTGTGCCGACCAGGAGGATCAATATCGCTTTTGTTGCAAGGACTGTGGGGCCATTCAACTGTCGTGAGTAATGAGTTGGAACGCAGGAAAAAAATATCCTATTGATTTAAAAATGACTTCCTGTTAGGAAACTCCAGCTTTTTGCAGAGTGTGTCGCTTGAATCAAGAGGGCGTGCCACTGTCATTCGATACTGAACATGAAATGCTTGAAGCTCAAACTCGGATGACGCCGAGAACAATGGCTTCCAAATCCGTATTTGCATTCCGAAAGGTATCCAGCAGTAAAAGAAAAAAAAAAACTTTTCCATCCTAAGTCCTTGTGGGATTCACTCGAGCGGCAAGCAAATAGAGCACCTTCGTCTCCCGGCACTTCGCACCATTTGACCTTTATTTTCGGTTCAACGACTCGCGTTACACGTTACATTCAGCATAATCTATGGTTATGCGGATTTTACAAATTTTCAAAAAGGGAGTAGAATGTCCTCACAACTCATTATTCGAAAGGATTGGTGGATTAAAAAAAAATGTTTAAAGTTTGTAATACTCTTACTTTATTTCGCCCGAAGTTCGAATAAGGTACGGTGTATTTTTCTTCGAAAGCAATTTAAGAAACGCAGACCACTGCGACGGTTCGTAACATGCTGCCGCGATAGTACGGCGCATGGTGGAGGATTCAGCGTCACTACGCGGTGCAATTGTTTGGCGGCGCGTTCATAACGCTCATTTATTGACTCCAAGAAATGAGGACCCGGCACAGTTCAATCATGCAATACTGATTTGACTCCAGAAATTGGGAGTCCACACCTCAGGCGTATAGCTGTCGTGCTTCTCGTCTGCTGATATGTGGCACTATAGCTGATTCCCTGTCATCAGTGCTAAAAAAGTAAATTTGTCTAAACGTATAACGTGACGGTCTTACATTTTATAAACTGACTTTGTGTTGCGGATCCTGCTGACTCTTACGACAAGTGCCGCTCTAACTCCATAAGTTATAACGCTGTACCGTATAGCCCCAACGCTAGCGCTTCGATATTCTGCGCTATTATGTATTGTATAAAAATATTCATTATTTATGCAAATATTGATTGCAGGCAGACGCCTGTGAAGCAAATGGAGGTGACAGGGCCCGCCAAAGGCTTAACCGGGCTGCCACTTGTGAGACACCCAACTGAGCAGGGTGATCTGCAACGTTCCTAGTGGCTAGCTGTTACGGGCGTGCATGCGGCGCTCTGATTCGCCACCAGCAGTACGGCGACCGGCTCCGCGCTGGTCACTCCCCGTAACTTGTCTGATTACCTGTACCCATGCGCAGCGTTCCTATTAGTAACTTCTGTGGCGGCGCTCCACTGGCTGCGAAAGCTTCGTCCTATAGAGACCCTTCCTATTGCTCTAGTGATACTGAACATAACATATCTGGCTGTAAGTATGGCCGACTAAGCTAAGCTTTGTCATCACCATCAGCCTGACTACACCCACTGCAGGGCAAATGCCTGTCCCATTTCTTTCCAACTATCCTGGTTCTGTGACTGCTGCATCCACTTCACCTCCGCAAACATCACGCACTCTCATGCACCCACCTTTCTGGCGTGCACCCAGCTACGCTTGCCTTCTTTTGGAATCCAGCCAGTTACCGTTAACGAATACGGGATATATCGTACCTTCTCATAACATGCCGTGTCGGCTTCTGTAGAATATAATTCACGTTTTCCCTGGTCTACTCGGCTCTTTTCCTATCTCTTAAAAATATACAGGGTATTCAGAGTTAGACTTTCAAGGCTTTCAAAAGAAATACAAAATACATTCCGGAAAGTTATTTCTGTACATGGGATATGCGGCCAGGCGGATATAAAATGTTAGGATAATTATCATCGTAAACTCAGTAGTGAACTAAAATGCAATAATTACCTTTTATATACTACAGTTAGCATCCATTGTTACACAGAAAGCTTTGAGATAGCGGCATTTTATGAGCATTTTATTTTGTAGAATTATAGGAATGCGCATGTGTCCTGAGGTATGCGCCTATAAAATTTCAGTCCAATATTTATCTCCGCGTGACGGTGGCATTCGGCATGTGCGCTTCTTAGCTTGAAGAATAGAAACGTGGAAGACAGCGCCGTGTCTAGCACCGCGGCCAAGGGTGTCCTTGCTTATACCCACTGGAAGTGTGCTGCTACACTTTCAACAAGGTCAGCGCACCACAGCAACCTACGCCACGACTACGGGATGTGCCACGAAGAACTAGCAGATTAAGCAGCGAGCGCGGATCTGAGTATAGTCGCCAGGTGTTCCCTCGCCAATTGCGTGACTCACGCCGCCGCTTGCAGTTTAATTTGCTGAACCTTCAACGCCCACCCCGTAGTAATGACGTAGGCTGGCGAGAAAGAGGATCATGCAGTAGCCTAGTCAGGTTCCCGATGGTCACGGCAATACACGGTGCAAAAAGGTTGACCATAGAGGGTATTAGTGAAGTGTGGCCTTCAAGATTATCTGCGCCTCATCCCCTGCCAAGGCCATCTCGAGACAGCGAATTTGGGTGCGGCTCCAACAACAAAAATCGGCATCCGAAAAATGAACACTAAATGAGTGCCCTGGCCGAGAATTCCCTTCGGGTGATCGAACGAGCGTGCAGGGCACTGGGCTTAATCCGTTAGAGAGGCTTTATCTGGAACCGTGCTATGGTCAGAACAAGAAAGAAACGTGAACAGGTGCCCAGGGATGCACCGCTCTTCAAGGCGAATGGCCTCCAACAGATAACGTGACCACGGAGAAGAAGCGAGGTCTGCTGCCTGCTGCGTGTTTTCCATTTAATCGCCCCTGGAAAAGAGACCAGTTTGGTCCTGGATAATTGCGATCTCGTCTGCAACATTTGGTTGGTGCTGCAGAGCCTTTTCTAGGAAGCTGATATTTCTACCAAACATCTCTTAGAGTATACGCTTCCACGATGCAAATAACGCTGCGAACGGCAACCTACCGCAGCCTATATTTCCGCACGGGCGAAAATATTTGCGCACGATACATACTCGCATGATTCAAGCCACATTATTAACGTTTTAAGCGAGGAGTTCAAAAAGGAGAATACAAGGAATTGGGCGCGCATTACGAAAGCTTCTGGTGCCATCGACACCTGTGGTGTGCGACACGATCGAAGAGCATTTGCGCCACTGAGCTCACTTCAGTGCAAAGGGACGCCCTCTCGCAATGGAGCTAGCCAGTGTGGGAAATCGATGACCACTGTCCGAACGCATGCAAGATAGCTGGACAGTGGATTCGAGATGGCAGCCAAGATAGTGTTCAGGTGAATGAAGCCAACAGGCTTGCTCCAACGCCAGCAACACTAAAGTTCGCAGTCTAGCGCTCCTAAGGCGTCAACTATGGTCTTCGTTACCCCCCGGTCCATTCTCACAGCCTCGTTTTTCCATTGCTTTGACCATAAGTTAAAATACTGACAGCAATCCATACGGACAGCCAGATTTGCGAAACGGCCGTTTGGGTTCGAGGGGTCGTCTTTTGATTAGTCGCGAGACTCAAAGAGACGATGCTTATTGCGCTGGTACGAATTATTGATTGGTGTACTTTCTTTAAATAGTTCTTTACCGTCTTTCTGTCTTTCTGCCGCTCACAGCTGCACACCAGACAGCTGCCTGCAATGGACGTGGATAACACTGGGCGCAGGCTGGAGCGAGAGCCCGCCCTATCCTCCCTCTGGACTCAGTTCGCTTAGTCCACTGAAAGTCTAGGCCATGACAGGTCATCAGGAAAGCGTGGTTTCCTTCGCAGCACCTTTACGCGCTTCCAGCAGACGCGCATTACCGTACAGCGTCCACACCCATGCGGCACAGCGAATGAGTTCTTAACGCAGCTTGCGAACTCAACGGAGCGGACCCCGCGGTTCCGATTACGTTCCCCAGCCGACCGCAGGAATGAAGGACTCCTTTCGCGACGCACAGCGATTACTGCGGCGGCTTGGAATCATTAAGGCGTACTTGAGCCCCACTGCGAGGTCCGCCGAGCGCAGGCAGCAGCACTCGGGTTACCTGAGCGTGGTTTCACTCGAGCGCGAACGCTTAGGGTGGACCGGGGCGAACCCGCCTGGCGAATTTTCGCTCTCCTCGGTCCAGGCAGGCGCTTATTGCAGTTCGCAGAAGCATACTGTACATTTTCTTTACCAATGCTAGATGCCGTATACCCTTAGAGACGTGCGGTTCCTTAGCCGCACTCTGGTGCCGTAAGCAGCGCAAGTTCATACGACATAAAAAAAAAAAAAAAAAGAAAAGAAAACAGAACGAAACGGCGTGAGCACCTTGTGCACTCAAAACGCATTAGCGCCGTTTCTGCGATATGGAAATAAATATTCGTATACCAAGGACTTGCAGCAAGATATGTTTCTCGCTTCTCGGCAATTTCCGGACGTTCAGTTTTACATGAGCGATGCACGTACGCTTGCAGCTCTTGCAGTCTGGCCGGTACAACATTTCGCAGCGTTTCTCTAGGTAACTTCCGCGTCTTTTTCCACTGCCTTGGGACGTAGCAACACGTATGGCCTCGCAGGAACTGCAATGTGGGCTGAGGGGGAGCGGCAGCCGTCGGATTTCGTTCATTCCCAGAGTAATCACCACGCGGGCTTGAACGGCGCGCGCACCGAGACAAAGAGAAGGCCGAGTGTAGCGACGGAGCCACAGGCTGCGCAGCAGGTCCGGGTCTTGGCAACGCGTCTGGTGGACCCAGCGTCCCACCGAGGTGTCGTTGCTTAATCGATCGCCGCCCACTGAGGATCCCAGGCTCCAGCTAGTCACGGGAAGCGATGCTTTTGTTAGAAACGCGAGCCATTGTTTCTTTGTGCATCGACAGCATCCCTGAGCCACGGCTCAACGGATGGCTAGACGTACAGGCGCCCCGCAGAAAGCCCTAGCACGGGAAGATCGCCGTAATTGGCTGAGCTTTCTTCGTATTGCGCCTGGGTGACTCGCAGCGCTCGGAATCCAGCGAAGCTTTAGCGAACGAAAAAAAGAAGAAAAGAAAAGAAGAAAAATGCGTTACCCTGGGTATGTGCGCCGTTCAAAGCAAGAAAAGTCGGTATCGAGAAAAAAGAGGAAAAGAATCGGTGCTCGATGGTGCTTTTTTGAAACACCCTTGATATACTTCGCGCGCCAGACCTCTCAAGTTTCATGAGAAGTGGATAAAGAGAAAGAGAAGCACAAAGGAAAGATAACCAACGATTCTGCCCACAATTATGTGTCAAAAAAAAAAAAAAGGGAAACTCTGGGAACTATAAAAGCACGCCTGCATGAACCAGTTTCGTATACATTTTTGCGACAGGTAGGAAAGGAATTTTCCCTATAGTATGACGTAGTTATGTTCCTTGAACAAAGAACAATATAGAAAACATCTCATTCGCAATGAAAACGTTTCATGATTATTCATGAACGCGTGCGCGTTGAGAGCTAAATATCTGAATTGAAACGGCTCCTCCATCGTTTTATAACTACTTTCGGTACGGCGGATCAATTCAAGCATCTCGGATGATTTCTGATCTTTCTTTCTCTCAACACAACACGATTGCTGTTCCTTATTATTTCATGGTAAAACAATGGCTAGAGTATTTCGATACTCAGCCCACAGTTAACACCTGGTAGTGTGTTAAATGTTGGCCGCTGAAATTAATGCGAATAAAGAAACAAGCTCTTGTACTCAGATTCTGATACACGCTAAATAACCTTCGGGGAACTAATGTATATGAAACAAACTACAATGGCATATACATCATAGGCGCATCTTCTGGTTTGCCAAGGAAGGGAAAATATCTCAGTAACGCCAAGCCCACACTCAGCAAATGAAATCCTCGAATATTACTTAGGGCAAACGCAAACACAGAATAAATCTGCAGCCCTATCTGAGTTGAGTCGAAGGCAGTACAGGAGTAATTCGAACTGTGCCGTGACAAGCCTAAATGGACGCTGAAAAGAAGATGAGGTATACCTAGATTGACGGATTACCGGTTTACAACGACAGATGCTCTATTTAACTGAAAACGAACCCTTTATAACCCATCCAAGAAAACGAAGAATGAGACACCTGCTTAAACCAAACGTTCCCATAGCTAAATTTCAGTGAAGTCCGGGGAAAGTTTTGCCGCACAGACGACAGAAAGAGAGAGAGAGAAAAAAAAAAAAAATCTTCCCGCGAGCCCTGCAGAATCTGCACTGGATAAATGCGTAAGCCTGAGCGTTGCTGCTGCGCCCCTTGTAGAGATTTCACGCTGCGGAAATTATGATAGCAGCTGCGTCGTTGATGACATTGTGTAGCAAGCTGTGTAGTAATCCTCTCGTGGCGTACCATTGCAATACACTAGGCCACCGCGACAACGTTTTCTTTTTGCATCGGCGTGCCTCCTCCCAACGCGCGCCCAGACATGCTGCGCCGCTGGCTCTCCATGACGTCACCGTTGCTAGGGGTGTGCCGTGGCATAGCCTCCTTTATGGGCATGCCATGGTGGCGCGCGGTTGCTAGGGGCGCCATGGCGGCGCCGGCGGCGGTCACCAAGGCAAAAGTCGTCGAGATGACGGCACCACGTACCAGTCTCCATTTATGCGTTTGCTTATTCCTCCACGCCCTATTTTGGCCTAATTATATATTATTTTAATTGACACTCGTTAATCACTTTCTGTTAGATCTCTACTATTTATTAGCACTTTTTTACTCTGACATCGAAACACACGTCGTCTTTCGGTTTCGTGACGTCACGTCCGTTTAGACGCCGACATTAGCTCGCTCGGCTATTTAGACGTTTGACTGGTTTTTTGGCTATGATTAATTAACTAATGACTCAACTCCGACACAGAATTTCCTGGTGAGATTCTTTGGTCTTGTTCCACATACAGTTGTACTTTTTCGTCTAACTCTTTTCAGTTGACCACAATTGTCATGACAAACTCTGGGGACAAGTTTTCTTGAACATAGCCACTTAAAGCTTACGCATAAAAAAAAAAAAAATTGAAATACGCACTCAGACTTGTTCCTCGCCTGCTATTGTGCTTTTATTCCCCAGAGAAGACGAGAATTAAAAGAGGAAGGAAGCAAACGCGGCGTCATCACAAATGTCGCGAGTTCGAACCAACATGACTCTAAATGATATTACAGCTTCTTACTCCGAATTCCTCAGCAACTAAATCACCTTTGTATGGAAACAAAACATCACAAAATAATCGGCGATTGGGAGTTAGTAAGAACAAAAACCTGATGGAATCGCCATCGGTGCCTATTTGATAGTTTCAGATACGCTAAAACTTTGCTTGACACGTCACAGATAGTACATGCCGCCGACTCGTCTCAGTCGAACTCCATCAAGCCCATGCACCAACTGTTCCCAAGGATGCGGGATCGAATCCCGACCCCGGCGGCCGCTTTTCGATGGAGGCGAAAAGCAAGGCGCCCGTGTGCTGTGCGATGTCAGTGCACGTTAAAGAACCCCAGGTGGTCGACATTTCCGGAGCCCTCCATTGCGGCGTCTCTCATAGCCTGAGTCGCTTTGGGACGTTAAACCCCAGAAACCAAACCAAACCAAACCAAACTAAGTATTGGTTGGTTGGTTTGTGGGGTTTAACGTCCCAAAGCAACTCAGGCTATGAGAGACGCCGCAATGGAGGGCTCCGGAAATGTCGACCACCTGGGGTTCTTTAACGTGCACTGACATCGCACAGCACACGGGCGCCTTGCTTTTCGCCTCCATTGAAAAGCTGCCGCAGAGGCCGGGATTCGATCCCGCGTCCTTGGGAACAGTAGTCGAGCGCCGTAACCACTGTGCCACCCCGACGGGGTCCAAACCAAGTGTACGACGCTCGTGTTCTGCACACGGCTTTAATGCATTGAAGGAAACGAGCGGCACGATACATTGAGGGATTAGCGTTCGCTCGCACGCGCTCCATCGCTTTCCCTGCCATGGCTCACTGCGCTCTGATAAATTTAATGAATTATATAAGCATGCCGTAAAAACACTAGTCTGGCTGCAGTCGGCACATTCATTCGCAAGTAAGGCAAGACTGTTTTTTTTTTCTTCTTCTATCTTAGAGGTACGTTCGGCCACCTCTTGACGCCCAGGTACGACCACACATTTCCACTTATCCTCTGCAAATTGAGAGCTTAAGTGAAAAGGACTCTGTGGCGTTAAAATTACCGGATGAAAATAAACACCATACGTAGAAAGAGGCAAAACAACAGTCGGACTCCGGACAAACCATCGAGGTTTTACAGTCTAAAATATGACTGTTACAGGTATTCACAGACATATGGATGCTTGATTAAACGTAGACGTTATCAACCACAGTTTCGGAGGCACATATCTACAGTAGGTAGCCAGTGGGAACCGGTGTGCAGGCATAACCGAATGAGACACTTACGGCTCTCTCTTTTTTTTTTTTTTTTTCATTTTTTCAACATCCAGGTTCGCGTTCCTTATTTTGTTCAATCGTTTCATACGTTCTTGAAAAATTGATTCCGTTATGCAGCGCCAGTACTTGTCGGCACACTAGCAGCCTCAGACACGCCAGTCATAGCCGCTAAGCTAAGCGCAGACTGTGGCGTGTAAATGAGGAAAACAGCGCAAAATCGCGATAAAGTTATCGCAAAACACACGCTTTTATGTCACTGCGGTCAAGCGCATATGCTGTCAAGAGCGTTCAAGCGGATGCTCGATTGAGGAAAATCGGAAGATATATAATGTCAGTTTGTCAGAACGGCGTTCCCTGCAATGTGGCACTGAATGGAGTAGCATATCGATTTAACAAGCAACCACTGAAATGGGATTGATTGCAAAGAAGGTTTCGTGGTCCCGGCATTACAAATTGCTATTTGAATGCGGCCGCCCCTTGATTGAAGGGGCCACTTGCGCAACGCAAGTGGTGAGGAGAGACACTCGTTCGGAAAGCATGACCTCTTTGAATTTCATGCCTGTAGGAGGTTCTGCAGAATTTCTTCAAGGATGCCTGAAGAAAAAAAAAAAAACGGATATTTGGAAGCGACTACGTATGCGTCACTTAATCTTCTGGCTCAGCCTCCTGCATTTTTCACTGAAAAAAAAAAGAAAAAAAAAACAGCAGTTAGGAAGTGTTTCGATAATAAACAACGGCTTAATTGGCGTTCTGCTGCGCTAGTCGAAGGAACTGTGGTAGTTTTAAGCAGGCTTCACTCACTGCCTTAGTATCCAGCTCTAACTTGCCCTCAGCAAGTCAAAGAAACCGTCTCAGCAGATTGAAGTTCTCATTTCAGTTAATTAAAGGACACTATAAAACCGACCTCTCAAACTGTCGGCGAAGCAACTGGAATCATGTCGCTTGCCAGAAATTCATCTTCATGGCAGAGCCTTTTCCTGTGCATGATAGCCGGTGCACCAACGTTTAACGACACGTGTCCTCTTACAAAGGCTATCAACCGTACCTCGGACACTGCCTTTCGCACATCCTCCGTTCTAGGGCAGCAAGCCGTATACGCCAGCACCTGCCAAGCGCATGTCCGTTACGTCGACAATGGCCTCACCTATAAAGGGCCCACGGCAGTGCTTCTTCGGCAGTGGGCCCGGCGAAGCGATTGGAAACATGTCGCTTGCGCCGAAAGTCTTTGTCACGGCACAGGTTAGTTATTCTTGTGCGATAATTTGATCCGGCTGTGAAGTTTTTCTTGTTGTGCCACGTGCCCATACACATGTTTTAAAGCTAGTTTATGAATTTTATCTTGCTTGCGAATTGTTACTCTGTGGTGACATCGAATAGAATCATGGACCTTCAACCGAGAAAATGTTTGTGTAGTCTGGAAGGTCGCGGGGGAAATAACTGCTCACTATAACCAAGTCAAGATACAAAAAGAAGACGTTTCGGGTTCCGAAATGTCTTCTTTTTTCATGTTCATTTGGTCAGTGACTATTCATTTCATGGGCGGCGCTCGACTACTGTTCCCAAGGACGCGGGATCAAATCTCGGCCTCGGCAGCCGCTTTTCTATGGAGGCGAAAAGCAAGGCGCTCGTGTGCTGTGCGATGCCAGTGCACGTTGAAGAATCCCAAGTGGCCGAAATTTCCGGAGCCCTCCACTGCGGCGCCTCTCATAGCCTGAGCCGCTTTGGGACGTTAAATTCCAAAACCAAACCATTTTAACGAATTACTAATTTTTTGTCATACCACCCTTAAAGAAACTTCATCGTTAATTTTGGCTTCATTTGGACCCTCCCTGATCCGCTAGCTTAGCTTGAATGGGAGCTGTTTGAAATCACCCCCCCCCCCCCCCTTCTTTCCGTTGGTCATGTGGTTGCGACGTCATGGCCCTGTCGACCAATCAGGATTGGTCCCGACGGTGGCGACGCCTGATTTTTCAGCAGAACGAGCCCCTTACGCTACAGCCTAATAACGCTTTAGTCATCTCCATTCAACTTTGCTAGCAGCGCATCGCAGTAATAAATCTCACACTCCAGCTTTTTCTTTTTTTCGTGCGTGATTGAATTCGCAGACTCGAGTGAAGACAGCGAATGGCAAAATGTGCTTAACAAATTCTGCGGTTTTGAATTAATCCAGTCCAGTCGAGTACTTAAATGCATTCGAGTAGCAGTCGTTCAACAGCTGCATTGCAACCGCGTACCTGCCTCTACCAATAGGCGCTGTAAAGATGATATGAGAAAAATGAACCTTATATCATTGATTACTTCTTTGCACAGAAGGGGCTTTTCACCCCAGTTATTTCAATTTCGTTTCGTTCTTTTTCTGGCCAAAATTCAGCGTTCTCTAGATGCCTCTGAAGCGCTAGAGTGCGCGGCGCCGTCGGAGTGACCCTAAAAAATATTTTATTCACCAGGTTACAACGAATCACCGGAGACTCAATTTACGCACTGAAGCTTGCCAAAGTAACACAAAGCCACAATTCTCCTTGTGCCTGCCTATAGAGGGCATATTTGCACTGCCACAATAAAGCCTCCAGAGAGGCGAGGAGGAGACACGCAACGCAAAACGGAGCCCAGTTTGTTTTTGCCTCTCCTTTATCAAAAGAAACGCGGCCAAGAAGAGAAGGAGCGGCACTATCAACACGGACTCGCAAGTTATTCATGACCTGCCAGGCACGAGTGCCCGAAAGGTCGCTGACCCCTGTTTCGGCCCCGACACCGTCGGATTACTCTCAAAGCGGCCGGAGTCTGGGCAAACGACTCTATTTTCCCAAAAGACGGTTATTTAATCTTCATTAGACTCCTTTCCTACGGCTTCAAGCAATACGGCCCAGAGCTAGGAGAGCATGCAAACACAAGCTTCACTGTGACCCCGTGGCGGGAGTAATTTGGGACGCGTGCAAAGAAAGAGCCGCGGACTGAAAAAAAAAAAAAAAAAGAGTAAGATCAGGAGAGAGATTTAAAAAGCGAGACTTGGCGGCCGGATTAGCAATTTTGTTTCGCGCCCTGATGTGCGCGAAACCTGAGCAACTGAAGTTGAGGAAAAGAGGGGTCAGCTTAACCGGAAAAGAGAGGCGTTTTTTCTTTCTAGATCGCATCGCATCAAAGGCCAGTAATAAAGGCCCATTTTTAGCCAAGGCAGAGCAGATGCTATTATTCCGAAAAAAAAAAAAATAGCATGCGAAAAATCCTTTCGGCCGCGATGACAAGGCGCACCTTTTCGTACATTTACACACAAGTCAACCCAGCAGTCTGTGAAAGAGGAGAGAGTGAGGGGGAAAATCCGGATAATGAGGAGCTTAAAAATTATATTAACAGTATTCTATAGTCACCTGGAGAGCTTCATATAGCTTCATGGTATACACGGCATCCCAGCTAAATGTAATCAAGGTTTTAAAAAACGTGATGGGCTCCAGCCCAGTGAAACCAATTCATAGATGTCCAGAGTCACCTATGCTAATTTGCAGTATATTTTTCGTATCAATGCAAAGGTTGTAGGTCTCGAAAAATGGCTAGCTATGTTGTTTCCATCACGCTACGACTTACGCCGCCCTATTTATACGCCGAGTGCGGACAACCAGCTTCATGGTCGAGAGCACAGCCCAAAAAAGCGGGCTTTGCTACTCCGGACGCATCTCGACGCTTTAAAGTGACGCCGCAGTCACGAGAATGTTCTTTTTATTGCGCTAGGCGTCATTTTCGGCTGGTAAAAAAAAAAAAAAAATCACTTTACGTATAGTTTGATGGAAACAACGTAGCTAGCCATTTTTCGAGATCTTTAACTTTTGCACTGACACTTTTTCTCTCAAGCCAATAATTAAAATCAGCTAATTAGTATTTTCTAACTAATTAACTGTAGTGAACAAAAAAAAATACTGGAGATTAGCATAGGCGACTCTGAATTTGGCTGCGCTATGGCCCACCGTATTTTTTGAAACCTTGATTACATTTAGCGGAGTCACGCGGTATATACGCTGGTGAATTTAAATAAAATCAGCCTAGGTGAGAAGACAAAGCCAGCCGTGACAGAGAAAGTGGGCAAAATTGAAAATACAACAAAACTTTCTTCTATATCTATGGGGGAAACAAGACGAAAGCCTGGGGAACATAAACATGATGCGAAAAACATAATTGAGGAAGTAGGTAACAACACAGTAGTAAGGTTATGACTGATATCTGCGTAGAATACAGGCAGATAAGTCTCATACATATATGAGACAGCATAATCGAGCTCATTGTCTTTTTTTTTTTTTTCTGTAGCGGCTTGATTTGAAACTGATTACTAAACAAGGCACCGTACCAAGGCCTTCCACTTTTATTTTCTTTTTGTCCACGAAGTTGTACTTGAGGGAGAATTAAAAAAAAAAAAGAACATGTCCTTGCCTGCCAGCGCCAGCCTCGTTTGCGCGACGAGCTAGCTCGGAATAAAACTAAGGCCATATTTTATTTGTTTCAACTAAAAACAAATAGCTCCAGATATAACAGGCTAAGATGAATGCTAGTTAGGTGCGCTAGCGCATTGTGCCTTTATTAAGTTTTGTTCATCTAGGTTTACCTATGTCGCTTAATCACTGATCCCTTCTTCCGTACCTCCATTAACTAACAAATACTAATTAGCACACAGTCGTAAGCTAACAAATTACGCGAAAAACCGCCTCATAGACATAAATACTCGCTTCAACCGAGAAGTACGCGCGTCACTGCGAGGCCTAGGGTCTGACTCGAGATCCGAAGTTTCTGGGCTAGATTCCACACACGCGCTCTTATCTCACAGGAGCCGTCCGAGATTTCAATTTCAGTTTTCTTTTTTTTTTTTTCCATGTACACATGGTGAGCATGGCGAGATGGCAGCTATTGCCTACTCTAGGCCATGTCACGCAATATTGTGACGTCACAAAACTCGCAATCACTGCCCTGCCACGTCACCGCCACCTGCCAAAGCATCACCAACCTCATCATCAGCCTGACTACAGCGACTGCGGAGCAAACGATCCCCCATATCGCTTCAGTTAACACCGTCCTGTGCCAGCTGCATCCAACTGATCCCTGCAAACTTCTTAATCTCATCCGCTAACCTGACTTCCTGCCGCCCCCTGCTACGCTTTCTTTCCTTTGGAATTTAATTGGTTACACTTAGCAACCATAAGCCACGTTCTCCTCACAACACCCACTTCTCCTTGATTTCGATTAGAATACCAAACTCGCGTTTGTTCTCTGGTCCACATGCCAGAGACATGTTCATGCTTCTCTGAGGCGTCAGCCAGACATAACGGCTTTTTCGCAAGCGGTGCATTTGGTATTAGCACACCAACAAAGCCGTGACGTTGCCTGTACCTTAGTACGAAAGTTTTTCGTGAAAGCAGCGTGAAAACAATGGTGCAAAAGGGATATTGAATTGCTATTTTTTTTTTCTGTGAGTTTATAGTTCGTTATGGAGGTTTCGCTTGAGGCTATGGGGAAGTATTTAGTCACAAAAGGAGGATACCTTAGTTCGTTATGGAGGGTTCGCATACCTGCGCAAAGCTACATAAAAGCGGAAATTCGGCGTCACATTTTTCATACGAGGATACAATGCCAAGGCTACGAATGGGAAGTAACCTGAAAGTCTGCACGCGTAGAGATAAACTGGCGCACTGATGGAACTAGCATTGTTGCTATATTCATTCATCCTAGGGAATATAGCGGCATTAACAGTGACACACCTCTTGTGCAATAAGGCTATGTCTTGCTTGGCTTTATGAACTTTGCTAAATATTTAATTAGTTCCAGGAATTGGCCCACAAGAGAAAGAAGTCATCCTTTAATATAGCATTAGTGTCATTAATGACCTAAATATAGAAAAAGGTAATGAATTGAGCGCTGTGACACATCTGGCCTTAGGCGAAGAAATGAACACAGCTTTATAGTCGAAAAGTACTAATCTAACAGTTTCTGTGGACGCTTTTTCAGAGAGCAACGATGCCCTCGACATTCATCACCGTCATTACTGTGCTCGATGCGAACCACGGTGATGCGAACAGTTCGACGATGCGACTTGTTTCTGTAAAGCTGCTTTTGCCTGCTAGGTCAAATGATGGAGGTGAAGCCGTGATATATTTCGAAGGCAGCGAGAGTCGATACGAACTATAATGTTGCAGTCGATTTTCCTGTGCATGCCAAACATCAAAGCAAACAAATTAAACCTGAATTTATACCCTCATTCAAATCGCACTTCCTTTATTGCATTTTGTTTTTCTTTTTTAAGAGGAGAATATTGCCACGAGGCCATTTTATTTTCCAAAAATGCACAGGTTGTGGCTTCAATGCTCGATAATTTGCACAAATCAAAACGGGGATCGCGTCATCTAAAGCGCATGTTCTCATGATTGCCGATGTGATTTTAACGCAATGCTTGGAAGATGTCCGTAGACCACAGACGACCAGTTTACTTGGATCGTATAAGCAAGTGGAACTCAACGCCTCAACTATCATTAACGTTGAAGCGTTGCTCCATTGTGCTCCGGCCCTTTAATGGTTTTTCTTCGAGCTGGACAATGTCACATGAGTGGAACCGATCAGTGATAATCTCAATTACTACATAAACGAAAAGAAAGTTCGTTCCTTGGTGAAATGTTCACATACCACGTTGCTCGCTTAGTGAATAAGGTCATCATAGAGAGTTGCAGCGAAGTAAGCGGTGACACGAGGCTCCAGGTTTACATAACAAGAGCGTCGCATGAAGACGTCAAACCGAACAAAAGCAGGCGGAGCTGCCTTACCTGATGATGAAGGTGACTTACAATGGCGAGAGGGCATCTGTGGCCAAAAAATAGCCTTAACACAAGGTTCTTTTCACTACAGCTGTCGTCAAGTACCCACTTCCCAAGCATTTCATTCACGTTAAGCTGAGCGTCAGGTCAGGAGCAAGCGTATACGCTCATTTCATCACCGATGGGTGCAATGAGGTACTGCATGGGGATCGAACACAGCACCTTCAACATGACCGGCTGATGCTCACACTGTTAAGCCGCCGCGGCGGTCGATGTGCTGCAGACGTTTCCGGTCTCAAAACAGACGCGATTCACAGTGCAAACAATGGTGCTTGCCATCAAACACAATAGTATGGACCATGCTTCTGCGTTCAAACTTCCGTCGCGTTGTGTAATGCGAGTACAAATGTCTGCTGCTTTTATGTGGCAGAGAAAATGTAAATTTGCAAGCTTATCCATTAGTTTGCGGTAACAGAGATTCATGCATTCAACTTTTATTAATTTAAGCTAGGTAACAAGTTTGACCGCCGAAGCCCGGTACGTATCCTTTTGTCCGTATCTGTTGAGAAATGTTAGAAAGCTTGAGGCCAAATAACTCTACAGTAACGAGTTTCATGCCTAGCAGCGCTTACGCATCGATTGCTTGCACTACGGGTCACTGCGTTCAACGATCGCCTCAGTCGGCTTCGTTTCCGCTTTGGATCCGCTTGTATCCGGCCTCCCGCCTTTAAAACACAATCTTTGGCCGAGCGCCCCAAGCGCAAACCAGCACTGTATGGCGTCGTGAAGTGCGGCGCAGCGTGCAACTCCGGCGAGAGGCCGTTGCGGCAAATGGAGCGATCGGTCCCGCATGCCAGCGCAATAAACTTTCATGATCGAAGGCACCCGCGAAATGACTGGGCGTCGACCGCTTGATACCTGTCGCGCCTAGCAACGGGGCGTGACGTAAGAATCTTGGGCGAAGACATGCCGAATGTGATGCTCTTTTAGTTCAGCCGCTTCCTTCTACGCTGTCCACAACTTTTTTTTTTCTTTTTTTTCCGCTGCTCGACTCATATAGCGCGAAGATTGTCTCAGTTCTGTCAGACACAGTAAATGCGGCTGCTTGGTTATGGATCTTGCCTTCGGGCGCTCAGTAAAGGACGTCAGTCCGTCGCACGCTTCTCGCTCACTAAGGAAACGCGTTCGGGTCCGCTGCTTGCAGCGCGGGGAGAGAGAAGAAGGAATAAATCGAGGCGAGGGGCAGGTATTTCGCCACTTGAGCAACAACCGTGAAGATACATGGCCGGAGGGAAGCGAGAACGACCAGCGACTTTCCCCGCCCTGCCCATGCGTTATGAGCCGGCGCCTAGGGCTGTTAAGCGGCGCAGTACACACGTCGAACGACATTTCGGAGTCACTTGCTTCAAGTTGGAGGCAAGCGAGGCGTCGTGTAGCAGGCAAACTGAAGAGCAGTAAAACGCGCCAAGAGGGCGACTATTTCGCGCGCTTTTAATTGGGGCGCTTTTCATTCGCCTCTTCGCGTTCATCGGGAACTGGAATTTTTGCCGACCCTGTGCGGATGCATTTCTTGCTAGTGGGGGAGAAGAAAAATAAGTGCCTCCGGGCGTTCATGAAAGACGTCTACGTGAGGTATTGAGTCCCGCGTGAAACACATTTTCTTACTTTGCGGCACGGGCGTGAGTACTGCAGCTATATAATGTCCCACAAACTATCTTCGGCAAAAAAAAAAAAGAAAAAGAAGAAGAAGAAGAAAAGGAAAAAAGAAAAAGCCATCAGAAAAGCTGTAGACATGCAAAATGTGCGGCACGAAAACGGCTTTCGCTCGAGCCGGTCCATTTCTAAAGAAGAGGGCGAAGCCACGCCAGCGCACTCTGGAGAGTAGAAGAAAAAAAATACCGCGACCGTGATGAGTGCTTTGTTTTATTGGGGCAATAAAACGACGCCACGCAGCCATTATAAGTTTTGTTGTTTTCTAGCATTTGGGTTCTCAATCAGGGAAGACATACATCGTGGTGAAAAATGGACACCGACAAATCCGCACACGAAAAGTAACACCGAAAACAGCCAACAAGGCAGCAAAATGTAACTGTGAGAAACACATTCCCCAGACAGCGTACAGCTATCCCTTGTGGAGAAACAGCAAAGGCCCGCCCTGACGATTAGGGCGCCTGTTTTCTTTGCAGACAGTGTTACCAAACTTTTCTAAGGATGCACATTCTCAGCCACTGAATGCCCCTAGACAGAACCTTTGAACAGTTAGCGCTTAGTTTCGAATTCAGAGCCTGTTTTCAGTCGTTATTGCAGAAAATACAATTATGCGCCTAAGAAAAGTTCGCCAAGGGTAGCGATGGAGACGGCGGCGATAAACGACGCCTTTTTTCTTTTTTTTTTTTTAATTCTCCCCAGTATATGTTCACAAGTGAGACTGCCTACTCACGAAAAATAATCAATATGATGATTTCTCTAGTACTAACATGCTTAACAAGTGTTCAGATAAAACTGAGATGCCAATGTGCAATTGCGGATACTGCTCGCAAACTTGAAAACAAATATATGCAAACAAATCACGCACGTATTGCGGCTTTTCAGAAAAAAAGAAATGATTTGATGGCTCGAAAAAGTGGGAAGGCTGTCAGCAATTGTGCGTTATGCTAGACATCTCTAAACGTCGTAAATGGTGTTGCGCGGCGATAATATCGCACTGCCGTGGCCTAAGCACGTGCATTGTAAGACGTAAATGCACACCGTGCACGCACATATAATTATTTATTTGCAGCGCTGGAGGCCACTTTACGAGGCCTCAGCAGGCGGGCGTACGCAAGGTGATTTCATCGCAACGCTACATCATATGACAACAGACACGTAACAAAATTTGCACAGCGACATAAACAGGTGCCTGACAAGAGGAGAAAAATATCACGCACGTTCACAGAGGTGACTGGGCGCATAAAACAGACAAGTAAGCCTTTTGAACACGCCATAAAGAAAAAGGAGCAATCGAAGCACGGAGAAGAGTGGAAACGTACCCAACGCAAGGGCGCAATATGAACGCCAAGCAAGACATGATGCGCAACAATATCAAAAACAAAGAGCGAAAAATCCTAACTTCCGCTCAGTCAATGGAAACCAAGAAGCAAAGTAAGAATGACGAAAATGCACAGTGCTGTCTGCACCGAAAAATATTAAGAAATATTTAAATTAAGACCAACTACTCGTTGCGAAATTCAGAATCCTGATGTACGTGACAGAGAGCATTATTCACCATCCATTACAGTCTTTATGCATAGAAGTCCAGACTTCTGGAGCACATTTCAATTGTTAGGCAGATGTAGAGTATTATAAGATATTCTCTCATTTCATTTCCTTTATTAATACTGGCATCCACATGAGGAGCTTTTACAGGAGTGAAACAGACACGTGATAAAAAGCACAGTTATATAACAAATAAAAATTTATAAGCATATCGACGTTAAACTTCCGATGCGTACCAAACGTTTGCTCCAGAACATTGTCCGGAGCTCGCAGCGGGTAGATAAAGCTGTTGTTGAAAACCAATGTCATGCGCTCGTGAAAACAAATAGCTAGTGCCGACAGAGGGTCTGCTCATGTATTGTCTAATATGGAGCAAGTATACATGCAGTATACGATAATCATTACTTCCAAAAACGTTTTCCTAAAATATATCCAAAATTTCTGAGCGCCAGTTCTGAGTACTTTACTCTCGCTCTGTGCTATAGGGCGGAGCACTAATAAAAGTAAGAAATACGCTGACCGCGGAACAGGTAAATTCCGGCAGGCTAGGACGACAGTGAACACAGCCAACAGAAGCGCGAGGAACAACGACGCCCCATTTCTGGTTGCTTGAAGCAGGATTGCGCGAGTATTTTGTCTCTTTTTGCCTCTACGTGGATGCTTCCCTGACCCACCACACTACAGTCGAATTCCGCGCGCAAACTCTCAACGGCTGCGCAAACGTATACCAGTAAACTTTCTACATCGCCATAGCTGCCCAGAAGCTCCTTCCCATTGAAGACGTCAATCATGCGGCAGGAGCTGCCTCCGGTGAGTCTAGTTTCCCCCACTGCCACGTATACACGCCCCATCTTTATCATCGCCTACGCGGGCTAGGAAACACCGTTAGCATCCCCTTCATTTCCCGAGAGAATCATCGCACAGCCATCAATCGCCAGAGCGCCCATTCGCCCCTGCAGGTGATCAGCCAGCCCCGCTGACGTGCTCAGATATACGCGCTTCTCGTCGAATCCTCACTGCACCTATCCGTAAATAGAGATCACGATTTGCAGTCGTATTTTTGCAGGTCACCGCTTCCATATCTGCCTCCGGCTGAGGCTCTGTTATCCCCAGAGTTGTTTCTTCGCTTGGCCGCGCCAGTAGACGGCGGCCGCCTGGCGTCAGCTAACGAACATCATAACTTTTGATCGACATGACAAGGGCTAAAGCCACCGGCCTCCATATCCAGATGATCTCACCACCTTATCAGCGCCACCTCGACCACACTAAACGCACTGCTCGTCCACATTCCAAGCTACTGATGCTAGGCATCTTCGCTCAGACATGCGTGGTGGTAATGTTTTCCGCACGCACGCGACCACAAACACCAGCGTCGACCCGGTGAGCACAGAAGGCTGCCGATCATGTGGATTATATATAGGTGCACAGCATTGCTGCCTACACATCAGTCGAACCTATCTATATGATTACGTGCGTATTCACGAGCCCGTGAGCAGTCCCAAGCCTCGCTGTTTTTGCACACGAGATTTCCCGAGCTCGCTGCGAGTAGCTATAGTAATTAGCCTTGACGCTTGTGGTGCACTCAACGAGCGGCACAGGGGCCAGCGTTAGCCATGTGGCACTGATGACTTATAAAACACCACAAGATGTTTGCAAGATACCTTTTTTGCATTGCTACGGAGCAGCGCCCAGTGACGACGGACAAGAAAGGACACACAATGCGCTGACACTATCAACTGAATGAAGTATCAGCGCCTTGTGTGTCCTTTCTTGTCCGTCATCACTGTGCGCTGCTCCGTAGCAATGAATCCATACCAACTAGCCCAATCAGCCGTCCTAGCAGAAACCTTTGTCTGTTTGCTTTGTTCCGGCCAGCAACTGGCCGTATCTTCCACAGACCAAAAAAGACGCACAGTGTAAAAAGTAAACTTTAGTTCATTTGTGCAGGTCAAAGACGATGTGTGAAGGATAACTAATAAGCGCTAACGCAGCTGGTCAGGCGAGCGAGTATCTCGACAGACCTACCGCATCAACATAACCTATGTTGATCGACAATGCTGCGTCTAGGACGCATGTGCGAAACCCTCACAAAGTAAGTTCGTAGAGACCTTCCTGTGACCCATTTTCTGTGACTCCCATATCAATCTATATGTTGATCGACAATGTTGCTTCTAGGGCGCATGTGCGAAACCCTCACAAAGTAAGTTCGTAGAGACCTTCTTGTGACCCATTTTCTGTGACTCCCATATCAATCTAGATCAACAAAATAATGCAGGATTTGACTGTAGTTTGAAGTGACTTCGCCTCTTTTTTACACTGCCACAATGCTTTGCAAGAAGTCCGAAACAGACGCTGCGACGGACTTTACTCGTTACCAGTCTCTAACGCACGGCATGATTTCACCCTCTTGCTCAGCTTATTCCAAAACTGATGCTGTTCGGTCTCGATTATTATTACGTAATCATGCCCGCTACTTACTGACTAGCAGTAGAATAATAACACTCCCACGAGCAAAAAAAAATAAAAGCATTATGTGAAAATACCTCGGTTAATCGAAGATAAAGTGCAGTGAACTTTTTCATCGTGCAAAATATAAGAGATTCCAAAACTGCAGAAGTATAGGCATTCTTCCTGTCGGAGTAATTTCTTAAGGCTCGCACTTGGCCTTGGATGGAGTCTTTTCTCCTTCTATCTCTTCGGCAAAGTCACTTCATCAAGTAGGAGAAGCAGAAAAGGAAAACAAAAAACCTGCCCTTAAGCAGCCGACGATTCCCAAAACTTCCTGTAGCGCAAAAGATAGAAAATAAGAAAGAAGACGCGTCCCATGTCGCATACATCAGAGACGTGATGAAAGCGCCGAGTAGCGCTAAAAGAAGCCGCTCGCCACTCGGGGGCTTAGCGGCAGCGTTGGTCAACCAGAGACGCTTACAGACAACGCACGTGTCCGCCAAGGCGGCGGCCGTCCGACTGCGCAATTACAGTGACCTTTTCTGGGATTAAGATCAATTTCAACCACTCGCGTGACAGACTGGCACCGTTGCGCAACGGGGCGTAACTCACGCATTAAAATAGACGCAAGGAGGAGAGATAAACGCGAAAAAAAGAGGACGAAACAATGGGCAGCTATGCGGCTACTTGCGGTAAATCCGCGTCCCCCCCACCGGCCACCGCAGGTCGGCGAGGAATCGATCTCTCCGCGACCAGACCAGTGCGGGCATAGGGAGAGCACTCTTCATCGTCACGCAACTTTCAGCTTCCCTGCGTGTTTCTTTACAATGTCTCTGTTTTCTCTTTCTCTGCGGCCACGGAATAAAAGAGAAAAAAGTTTGGCAAACCGCGAAGCGATAAACGCACTGATGATCATTTACGACGAAAGATAGACGGCAGATTACACCGCATCTTTCTTTCCAGCGGCTGTGAAGCGAATGCTATATAAGAGCATTTCACGCGCGGCACCAGCAGAAGAGAAACAATTTAAAGTAGGAACGCGATACGATAGCTTCAAGTTGCTGGGTTATTGGCTCGGGAGAGGAATATATTAGGCGCTCCCGAAAAAAAAAAAAAAAAGCGAGAAACGAGATGGTTCGCTTACAGGCGTAGGAAGGACATTGGCCTCTGACCTGATAGTTACTCGCTGCGGTGCAGTTTATATAACACCAGCCGTGTCTGCAAGAGATCAGTAATGCTGCTCCCGAAAAATTTAAAAAAACGATCTCGTCGTTGTATATTTGGGCCTCGCGGAGGTTAATAAAATATGAAGCGTATAGGCTCGTTCTGGGTGTTTTGTAGCCACATTCCGAATGACACGACTAGAGGTATTTCGATCGCCCTCAAACGAGCCGTCACGTAGCTCCCGAGTCCTGCCATAAATAATCTAGTGTTTTCTCCTTGCTAACCTCATGTTTGTTTCGGCCCGGGGTTATTACGGGAGGAAAGCTCGAACACCCACGCAGTCGCAGACGACCTGCATGTGACTGCTTCCCGCCTGATTCGCGATTTTTTCCTTGCCAACTGCGAACCTGAATTTTTAATGCAGCCTTTTTGGCACACAGATATGTTTTAGTGCAGACCGATCTATGAAAAGATATACAAAGCTCTTTTTCCGCCCTTGTAACGCGGTTAGCGTTTAATGGCGGCCACTTGCCATTACACGGAAAGAAAGTTCTTGAGAACAGGCGAGAGACTTGGCTGTTTTGCAACACGAAGCAATGCAGAGGACAGCAACGTGTGCGATATACCGCCATTGGTAATGACAGGTATGCGCATCGTGTATTATGTTAGCCTCGGGCACATTGCATCAAGCGCGGTACTACTTTGTACTTAGACGCCTTACCTGGCGTGCATTGTAAAACACCAGTTTTTTTTCACTTCCCTCTCCTTTAAGGAATGTAAACTAAGCGTCAGTGTTGCAGGCATAGCGACAAGAAAGTAGACCATTGTTTGAACACTACTCTTGTCTGCTGTGCCTCATCCACACTCGCGAAGTCGCCGTACGAGCCGCAAGCCTCAGAGATCCTGTCCTTCTTCCGCATGCATTTTCTACACTGTCTGCACCGACGACGATTTGCGACGCTTCAGGCGGGAGGACATAACATGCACCGAAAATGAACCTGTGAGGAACGTCCTGGATTAGACCCGACTTCATGGCGGCCTGCCAGGCCACCCCAAAAACGCCCGTTTCTAGCCTTCAGGTTGGTTGGTTTGTGGGGTTTAACGTACCAAAGCGACTCAGGCTATGAGAGACGCCGTAGTGGAGGACTTCGGAAATTTCGACCACCTGGAGTTCTTTAACGTGCACTGACATCGCACAGCACACGGGCGCCTTGCTTTTCGCCTGCATCGAAAAGCGGTCGCCGATGCCGGGATTCGATCCCGCATCCTTGGGAACAGTAATCGAGCGCCGTAACACAATACACTGGTGGGGTATTTCCAGCCTTCAGCACAACATAAACTTGTACGTACGGAAACGCGTACAGAGTTAGCGTTTTCGCGCGGACTTTTGCAAGCGAAGTTGCCGAAGTTGCGACTCGAAGAGGCTCCCGGACCCTCCAGAACTCAAGTGGTAGCCCTCGCGGGTTCAGTGGCTCGCGACGCGGCTAGCTGACGCCGTCGGCCAAACTGACACAAGAAAGGTACACGTTCGATACTGCTCCACAGAGTAAGAAATTTTGCCCAACCGTTTTCTGCACTGTATAAAACCTGGAGCTCAGCTCAAACACCGCTTTGCCAAATTAAAAAAATAAAAAAAGAAAAAAAAATCGCAGCTTCGTAAAACGAAAGGTGTTCCAGAAATGCCTGCGCGAGAAAGGCCCACGTCAAGGCTGATTTGGCCTTTTTCCTCACGAGTGCATCTCTCCTGCTTTTTCGTGTTGTTGTGACTGTATACGTGAGGCTCGCTCCCGAAGCAGTGCTTTGGGGCTGCTACAATGCTGCAATGCTTGAGTGCACTTCTTCGCAGGAGGAGCTGCGTAGGACGGGAGGAAAAGAGTGGAGGAGACTGTCGGGCTGCAGTGCGGCTCCCTCGAGATCCTCGAGTGTGTTCGTGGCGCCGCCTGCCGCAGTGACCCAGCTAGCAGTTCCAATTCCCCTCGCCGCACTGCCCGCGCACTGTGCGCTCGGCGGCTGCGCTTTCTCTGCTCGGCTGCGCGCCGAGTGGTCCGCGACTCCGCATTGCACTGCGCTACGAAGCCTCCCTCCCCTCTTGGCCCTTCCATCTGGCGGTCTCGGGGACTGCAACCAATTCCCCTTTTCAAAAGGACGTCGCTTTCTGAACAAGCGCTCGTAATTTTGCTTCTTAAATGTTTGTCGATACAAGCCTCCTTCTTGATTTCTTTTTTTGCCGGCGGCTGTAATTAAAGTTAGATAATAAATGGCTCCTTTAAAGACAGAAGTCCGGACTTTTTTGGTCTTCTTCAGAGTTAACAAGGCGTCCGATTTATTTGTGGGCGCGCCGGCGTAACCCTGATGTCGACGAAGTCAATTTTCATTCCGCTTCTTTAAGTACGTACAGTGCAGACAACTCACGTCATAGTTTGACTAACACTGAATAGGCGAGAATTTCTGTCACATCGGACAAGCGCAAAATATATTCGCGAGTTCGCCTGCAGGGGTTAGGCTCGAGAAATCACGCCTGATTGGTGTGCGCAGAGCAATTTGCTAAAACAGAAGGAAGCAAACTACAACACCTCAGTCGTTTACTCACTCAACTGCATTCTCGTAAGTAAATGTCTTGCAGTCAAAAAAAAAAAAAAATAAAAAGGGCTGTGGCTTAAAAAAGCTGTGGAATAATGCCTGCTACATTATTCCCCTATCACGCCCTATCAGTGTACGGTGCTACATTGTTGGGGACACTTAAGCTGAGCCTTTAGTGTATGACACTAGAGCGTAAGCTACCAGCCCACATATAAAATCGCGCTTTAACCAATCCGTATAGACGTGCCTGCGTGTCCTATATGGGTAACGTGAATTCAAAGGGTTCTCGCAGGTTGATTCTGATATCACCCTCCCATATGAAAGGGGCGACCTGAGTTGGCAGCTCCTGTCCGTGGTTACAGGGGTAACGTGATTTCAAATGTCATGGCAGGCTGATTCTAATGTCACCCTGCCATATGAAAAGAGAGGCCCGAGTTGACGCTCTTTCAGGCCCCCACTGCGACACTGACGCTGAAGGCTCGAGTTGGCTGCGTAGTGAAGCTTCCGCTTCAAAGCAACTAAAACGTAAGCGAGAAAACTGAAGTCCGGCATACACACCAGAAAATGACGTGATAACTGGAGTCCCTCTCACCTAAAAGATTAGGGCAAAACTTTTGAGGCGACTGGAGTTGCTTTTGTGCGGAAGCAACTAACAAATGGCTCTAAATGTCAGCCTAAATCGAATATAAATTTAACCCCTCAGTATTTCCCTGTCTATGGCGGACGACCCCGAGTTGCTAAAGTGTTCTTTTTTTTGTGGAAGATGGAAGACAATCATATTTTCGAACGCAAACAAAAGAGGGTTGGTGGAATCTAACACTGCTCTTCAGGCACTATATTAATAGGGCATTTTCACTACAAATTTAATTGCGTAAACGCGATACTAAGAGGAAGTGTAATTTCTACTCCTTCTCCGAACCAACTACTACACTGTTCACAGTATAGTTGTAGACTGCCACGGGGAGGGTCGGCTACCACCGCACGCGTGTTGAATTGAGATGATGTCATCGTTGGGAAATTTCGAAGAAAAAAAACAAAAAAACATGCGCTCGCTTTAGGCCACTGCGGGGAAAATAACACTTGCAGCACGTTATTTGCGCGCATGCGGATACTTGGATCAAGGTAGCTGCAGCGACGAGCTCGTGCGAAGGCGTCAGCAGCGCCACTTACCGATGAGGTAGGAGTAGCCATCTAGTCGGAGCACGCACTTCCTGGTGGCCTCGGGCCGTCGGCTGTTACCGGTCATGAGCGGCACGCTGTTGGACTTCTGCAGGGCGTCTTTTCCCATGCGATTCTGGGCCAGCAGAGAGCTTTCCGGGGCGCCCGGGCCGTCTATCTGCATGGTAGGCCGGCCTAAGGGACCGTCCCCGCCCTGGCCAGCCGCCGCGGGGACATCACGCTCTTCTCCTGCGAGCGGCCGCGCACCTTGAGCGCTCCCCGGCGGCCCCTAGGGGGCTCCCCGCCGCCGCTCTGCTCTGTCGCCGCACCCACCACCAACGCCAGCCACGCGCAAGAGTCGCGCGCACTGCAGCCGTGCACTGCAGCACCACTGCCAAAGTCGAGAGAAGAACGCTTCGCGACGGCTCTCAATGGCCACGGTACTGGACGACACGAAAGTACAGCATCGAAACGGCAGACGACTGGCAAGCAGATGAACTTGCAGCCGTCAGCGGTTAGCATAGATGATGCGCGTTTATGCCTCCATTCCCCTATTTTTCTCGATATCTAATTCATTTTCTGCTCTCCCATGCCCCACGGGCTGACATCGCGGCTCTCCGGAGTGAGGCTCTCCATAATCTCGAATGTTCTCTCCTATCGTCAATTAGGACGCACGCGCGCCGATTAAAGTAAGCATGTTATATAAGTTCTCGCAAGAACACACAGTGAAAACACGGTTCCCGTTTCACACGTGCGAGAGACCGCTGTTTACGGTGCTCGACAGGAGACGTACAGTCATGGAAAAAGTTTGCGGGATGCGCATTCGCAGAAAGAAAGAAGAATTTATTCACAACTAGCCGCACTAGCTATTCATCCGATATTTGTTTTAATGGATGGGGCATGCATGTCTCCTGATAGTTCCATATATTTCATTGGACTCAATTTTCTGTGAACAGAGCAATACGTCATTTTCTGCGAATCAGCATTCCGCAGACTTTCGTCCATGTCTACACGTAGGGGCCGATAGAAAATTATTGCTTTCGCGACGGCTTTATGCAACTCCATTGTGCTTCATCTCCGAAGTCATGGTTCGAATGTCAGACCCTTCTTTAATGAAACAGCTCTCGTTCATGATGCCTGTTTCATGACGCCGTTCATGATGCCTGACGGGAGGAGACATGCAGCCAAGAAATATCAAATGTCAGTGACGGAGAAATGTAAGCACCTCACTCACTCACTCACTCACTCACTCACTCACTCACTCACTCACTCACTCACTCACTCACTCACTCACTCACTCACTCACTCACTCACTCACTCACTCACTCACTCACTCACTCACTCACTCACTCACTCACTCACTCACTCACTCACTCACTCACTCACTCACTCACTCACTCACTCACTCACTCACTCACTCAAACTTCTCCTCTGGCTTCTGCGCCGGGATGATACTAACCGTCAAGCAGCGCGAAACCTGAGGAGAATTGAAAAGCTAGCTCTTCGCTCCCACCCGGGGGTCCAACCTTCAGGGAGAATCGGGCAGATCTGGAGGCGCCGCACGGTTGCGGCGTAGTCGAGGCTCTCTTGAGCCACCGCGGATCGGCTTCGCTCTTAAGCGGTACGGGACCCTGCGGCGACGTGACCAGAGTCGGGGACAGACGTGACACTGGAGACCTGACATGTGATTTCGCTTAAATGGGACGCCAGGCGCTGATCGCCTGGCCGCCACCGCGGTCGTTCAACTCTCCGGGCCGGCACGGATCATGTGTGCGCACCGTGGGACGGCAAGCGAGCGAAACCCTCTCTTTTGGCGCGTACCTAAAAGCACGCGCGCCAAACGCGCACATACAAAGACACGTGCGCGCGGGACGAGATAGGCGCCGCAGCACTTTACCGTGCACCAATTACGCTAATGAGGGAGCCAACGTCAGTTTCGGTAGCGCTACAAAAAGGCAAAAAAGCGCTCGCACGACAGAAGCCGCGCGTATTCCCTCGCGTTCGTTTCCTGACACGGAGCGAAAGGGCATCTCGTATTGCGAGGGCGAACCCAAATATTGCGAAAGCGAGTGCCAACGTACAACGACGACGGGCGTCGGGCTCGCGCTTCGTTTACACTGCCGCTAAAAATTACTAATGACAGCCTCCGTTTCAATCGCCTCCTCAGATTGCCCGCACGTAGCGATGGCTCCGCGGGATTATGAACGAGGCGGCTGCCACTGGTCACGCGCCCGAGGGGCTTCACCCTCGCGTCAACTGAAAGGGCAGGAATTCCGTCGACGACCTTTGAAGCGCGCCCATTTTGAGCGACTGCGTCAGCTTGCGATCGAAGTAAGTGAATACGGTCGAGCTAAAAGAAAAGGCACATTCCTTTTGTGAAAATGTGCGCGAGAATGTGCGCAGTGAGCTCGTTGCGCCGACGATATATGCTGCTCTCCGAAATCTTCGCATGGTTCGTACTGTCTCGACACGAATATCCCAAGGCATGTACAAAGATTAGCGCGTTTTCCTCGCGGCAATCAAATGTGACATTCGCCGATACGTAGACCAAGTATTGTAGCATTAAAACGACTCTCCCGTGCAAAGAGAAAGTTGCGAACCAAGAAAATCAAAAACGGAGTTCAGTCGTGAGAACCACATGGATACAGCATGGAATACAGATAGAGCTGCGACTGAAAAAAAAAAAAAAAAAACAAATACAGCGGATAAAAACTAAACGGTATATTTGAAAACTTCTGCGCGCTCTTATCTGACTGACGTGGCCTGAAAGAAAGAAGGAAACGTATGCTGCATAATACACATTACTGCGCGTTCGTGCGGCCGCGTATCGGGCGCGCTCTTTCCCTTCGGTCCGGGGCAATCCAATGGCGACGAAAAGCAATGGTGTGCCCGAGCGACGCGACGACGAAAGCCAGATCCGACAGGCATGTTATTGTCCGAACGTCGCTTCGTCGCTCGATGTCTTTCTTCGCGTAGCTCAGCGGAACTGCCAGCGTTTCTCAAGGGAAAGCGCCGATAGAGCTCCGACCCAGATTCTTTCGTTTATATTTCCGCCGAGAAACGCTCGCATACAAGCAGAAATAAGCTACGGCATGAACGTATAAGGTGCGCATGCGCGAGCACACAGAGCAGCCCGCGCTGTTCGTGTACTCATGGGGCGGGACGTTCGCGAAAGACAAAGGTCGGGAGACAAGTTTGTTCGCTTGTGGCGAAACAAGTGACAGCTTAAAAGGCGCGAACCAAACGCAAAGCTCGATTCTTATAGTCGTTGTTGTTGCCGTAGTCTCCAGACAAAAATAGCTGCCCGTTTCTTTCCGATTTTAGACGCCACTGGAGACGAAAAGGAAAATGCTTTAGTATGAAAATTTTATATTACACGGCCTATTGCTCCATCGTATGATCTTGCTTATGACAACTTTGACAAATCAGTCTCGACAATTTATTCTCAGCGATGTGCCATTATTGCAAACAAGCACCCTGTCGGTGGTTGGCTTTGCGAAAATGCACCATTTCGAGATCGACGCGACATTCAAGAACGAAATAGCTGCCGGAACCCCCACATGAGATCCACCAACAGCGAGCTGAATTAAATGTTGCAGTAACTTAGTTTTTACGTGGTGCCGCTAAGCTGTGAACTAGGTGGCATGACAGTACTCCTGATTAAATCTGACTACCTGGAATGTCTAATAAGGAAAATGAAATCTGGCTTTATATGGAAGCAAAAGAAAGGAGTGCAGGAAGGAGGAATATTAAGCAGACAATTGAGAGGGATATGAGGGGCTCGTTATTAAAGAATTTAAAGGAGCGAGCAGTCTACGAGTGCAAGGCAAACGTTGAGTTTCTTTTTTTTTATGTTTATACAGTTGGCATTTGCAGGAATTTGTCTTATGGTGATAACTAGGGTAAAGAGCATTAAATGCAAAGCGGAAGGAAAAACAATGCGCCGATGGCGGGCGCGTTGTTTTTCCTTCCGCTTTGCATTTAATGTTCTTTACCCTAGTTATCACCATAAGACAAATTCCTGTAAATGCCAACAGTATAAACATAAAAAAAAGAAACCCAAAGTTTGCCTTGCACTCGTAGACTGCTCGCTCCTTTACACATATATATATATATATATATATATATATATATATATATATATATATATATATATATATATATATATATATATATACATATATATTACTTAAGTGCAATGGTGCACTTAAGTGACGCCGTTATGAACAATATGACGGAGTGAGTGAATGAAAGAAGAGAGAAATAGACCGACCGGCCGCCGAGCCCGGATTCGACTCCGCGTCGTCATGTTGAGCAGCCAGCGACAGAGCTGGTCAGCCATCACGGCGGGTACACCGGCTAGGAGAAATAAGGCTGTGGAGGGCTACTACGGACTAAGTAAAACATAAAGAGCTCCTCCACGCGACACCCAAGAACTTGGACGTCGCTGTGTTGTTCCGTCTTGCAAGCAGGGAAATGCGGCGGTAGAGATCTCGTGCGGAGTCATCGTCATCAATGTCAACCCTGTGTTCAGCAGCAAGGCGCCGTGAGCTACTGAATGTTGTACATAAGGTTGGATAATTAACCACAAAAAAATTGTGAAATCAGGGAACGGCTCTGTCGCAGACGCGAGAGCTCAAGAAGGTGGCTTGGTACTCTGAGTCGACGATGCGTCAGTTGGAACGTTAGTAGTCTGGCTTTGACGTATGTTCTTTGTTATCGCCAGTAAAGAGCGCAGACATGGCGCAGCCTCAAAAACTTTAATAGCCATTAACCTGTAGGGCGAGATAAAAAATCCGGAGACATTTGCTCGCGCGAAAGGATGGGGCAGGGGGCGTAGGCAACATTCAAAATTTGAATGTCCTGTGGGTGGGGAGGTGTGGTCGTACAATTGGAAGATTGAGTCAAAAATTAGTAGTCGCCCTGGCAAATTCGAGGATTGGCAGGTGTGCGTACGTTAATGATATACCGGAATATGCCGACGGATTAACACGCAAAACAAAGAGAAGAAAGCGAGCGCCACTCCGTCCTGACTAATTCGAGGAGTCTCCTTTCCAATAGAAGCGTGAGGAGGAAACGTCTCTTGTTCTTCTACCTACCTCTTTTGAATTCTCGACCGCCACGCCGTCGCCAACCCGCGACCGTTGCACTACAGGCTCCCGCGCTACGTTTGCGTATTCCGTGAGCTTCGCCAGCCGCGTTGAGCGGTGTTGCCTTGGGCGCGCAGGCTTTGCGGCTCTAGTCGTTTTGTTGTATTGCTTCTTCACGGTATCGTAACGTCATCGTAACAATGCAACCACAGCTACGGCAGTGTTTGGTTTCGTGCTCGTAACCTTCGAAATCCGCCCCTATGTCATGACGCAGTCCCCATTCGGTTCCTCTTCCGCGGCTAGCGCCGACCGTCTAGCTAGCGCCGTGAATTCTTTGTGTGCCGGTTCATCACAGTAGCGGTGGTGGTTACCTTTTTTGTGTTCGCGACCTTCGTGTGTGGTGGGGCTCGCTCTCCACCCCTACGTGAGACAACGAAAGCGGGCGCTGCCCCGCGCTTTTTAGAATCCCAGGCCCTGACGAAGGACAGTGTTTCGCTGTGGACGGCACCGCGTCTGCGTCGTCTCTTCGGAAACTTTTTCGGATACGCCCAGACCGACACAGCAATCAAATTCGACACGCAGAAGAGTCGGTATAGGTCGCGAGAGGCAGTGAGCCGAGCACAACGATGCGAGTGCACGGTGACCTTTCGCTCGCGATTTTAGAACAGATTCAGTTCACGCGCAAATTTTCAATAAAAGCGCTTTCTTGCCGCTGTGGTGAACACTGTTTAGGAGGTCGCATGCGCTCGGGAACTCCCCTTAAAGCGCCTTTTCGCCTTCTTTGCCACTGATGCTGCGAGCTGGTCGCGATGAACTTGAACCTCTCCGTTGATATGGAGCCAGCCGCAGAGTAGTCGCGCGCTATGGAAAACACCAGCCCAGTAACAGTCATGCGGTCTTAAGCACTGTTATTATGAAGGACAAAACAGTGTTCGTGTATGCGTGGTAAGAGAAGAACGGCTGGTGATAACAATGAACGCCTTAACGACATACCCTTAAATGCGCAGCTTAACAAGTGTCCCGCAGTTTTGTGAAATAAACAGCATTTTCCGAACTAAGACATGTCAAATTCGCGAGTAGCATTTTCTGAACTACGCCGTGCCAAATTCGCGAGGTTCATGTAGAACCGATAATGATTGGAATCGCAATTGACGGGCATCCTGGCTTGATTGACAAGTTAATGACCCAATCGTCGATCGACGAACAATCTATATAAACAAGCAAGTTCCGGCTGCCTGAATCCCGGCATCCAAACTTACCCGCTGTTCGCCTCCGAGTTCGGCAAGAATAATATTCTCGCCCAGCGCCAAACGACAAACGCGCTTTGAGGAACCCTTCAGAGCGCTATGGGCCATGAGATCCCGCCTCACCCTTCCCCCCTCCCTCTCTTCTTTTTATTTTAGGGGAAAAGATCCTGTCACAGAGAGAAGCGCTGATATTGTTAATCGGTCGGCGGAAAATAGCGGCTGACTACAGAGTTTATAGTTGCACGATGTTCTGCAGCCCATGCTAGTGGTGCTGTCGCATTGTATTTAATAGTTTCCTGTTTGGATGTCACAAGACCCTTCAATACTTTCGTACTAGTCATGAAACTTGCAGTTAAGTGGGAGACATTTGTTCGCCTCCCTGGGGGATCACATCACTATATTATATTATATATATATATATATATATATATATATATATATATATATATATATATATATATATATATATATATATTCAAACAGGATGTCACACAACTTTCCCGATTATCTATTTTATTCCAACAGTTTCGGACGGTGGGCCGTCCTTCTTCAAGGTAGAATTGATATATATATATATATATATATATATATATATATATATATATATATATATATATATATATATATATATATATGTTAATCTGGAACTTCAGCGAATTCGGTCATGTAAGAAGAAGCTCCCACAAGGTTTGAAAATTTGACGTAGCTTCCGCAGTTAGGGCAGGAAGACCGCCCTGAGAATCTTTGCGAATAGTATGTGAACTGAGAATGCCATAAATGTGCGAGAAAAAAGTTAAGTCCTGCCTTCTCAAGAAATGTTCATACTCGTCAAAAGAATCGGAATGGGCGATTGAAGCGGGCTGACTCTGCGTTATAAAAACGTGTTGTGTCTTGTGTCCACGGAATAGCGGGCGGAGTTAGGCAGTTGCATAACAATTCATATCTGAGAAGCGAGGACGACGCAAAGAACGTGGCTGGCGCCGAGAAGAAAATATACAGCCAGCGAGCGGGCATGGTACCAGAAAACGATGCGCCGCGCAGTTTAGCTTGAACAGGCCGAGTATCAGCGTGCCGGTGGACAGAACACGGAAGGGACCGTGTAGGCGGAGACAAGGATGCGTGATCGTTGACCGGCAACAGCGAAAATGCGTTCTGCGAGAAACATGTATCGCGCACCTACCAAATGTGGAGAACATTAAACCAGCCACGCGGACGGGAGCCTTCCGAAAAGACGCGTCGACCAGCCGCCGCTCCCCGCGTACGATCTGATAAACAGGACCCGCAGCACGTACGCTTGCACCGCCCACCGACATGCAAAACTTGATTCCAGCGGTCACGCTACTCCGCGGAGAGAAAACAAAAAAAAAAAAAAAAAAAAAAAAAAAAAGCATTCCCCCCGCGCGGAAGCGATCGACAGGGGAAGTAAGAAACAAGAATGAAGAGAGCCCAGATAACAGGCCGGAGGAGCGATCGCAGCGAATTTATAGCCTCCTTTCTTCCTTCTCCACCAGCTTTACTCCACTGCTGGGCCGGGCCTGGGATACTGCTCTTTCTGTTTTTATCCAGTGTACCAGACCCATCCCCCTTATTGCTTTCGCCACGACGATAAGCGGCAGTCGACAATGGCAACGCACCGGCTATCGCTCTACGAAATTAAATTCACTGATACACGGGCCGCTTCAAAGAAGACCTGGCGGTAGCTTATCGTGGCTCTGCAACGCTGAATGTCTTGACGTAACGTTGGCAAAAGCAACTTTACTGCGCTCGGAGCGCCTCGCAGCTACACGGGACTGCGACGAGAGGTTCTCACGCGCTGAACAACGATTGCTGTACGGACTCGACAAATTCACCGTTATGCAGACTGGGGCCGGTTGTGTTGTCCTTCCTCTCGATATATGAAAGTGTTCGAATGCTGAATACGGACGCAGAATACAATTAGAACTGCACAAAGGCTCAGACAGCCGACCGACACACAGCGGACGCTTCATATCTTGCTGTCGCAAACGTAAAAAATAAAGACGCAGGAGTCGGTTTCCGCCGCTCATTCGGAACGAGGAACATCAAATGGCAGAAAAAATGGGCGCGAAGGCAGCTGGTTATATAATGCTGGCATGCATCAAATGAGACTTGCTGTGGTGTACACGCATGGTAGTGCCGAAGGTAACCTGTAGTAGCAATCTACTTTGTGAAATCGCCGTAACAGTAATGAGTACAGCTAATAAATAAATAAAAGATTGTTACGAGGAAAATGAAGACGCAGTATACTGCCTCGAAAGTGCTAGTGAACACCGGACCCGAGCCATGAAGGAGGGAGTGGAAAGGAGAAGAGGGAAAGAGGCGTGGTAGTATGGAGGACCGGGTTAATTTCAACAACGTGGGGTTTCTTTACGGCGAACTTACATCGCACAGCACACGAGCCTGTTTTGCGGTAGAGACCCCGCCTACTGGGACTAATCAGCCGTAAGCTGCAATCACTGAGCAACCGCGGCGAATGAGTAAATCTGGGGGTGGAGCCCTTTGGCAAAATAAGGCTATAGGCTCGGGAGACAAGAAAGAAATGAAGGTACAGAGAGAGGCGAGAGAAGGATGCGAATGCATGCTACGCAAGGTCCCAGACGTGTGTCGGAATGTCACATTTGCGCTGTGGACGCCCGTTTTCAGAAATATGTAAAAAACATTCTGACCCACGTCCATGACATTTTTTTTTTTATTCTTAAGTTGCTAGTATTTACCTGGACAGCGCTGGCCAGTTTCCTGCGGAGCAGTCATGCACGCGCTATTCGGAATGTTGCCAACATGTGTAGAAAGCTCCCTCTGCCACTTCCCCCGTGTTTGCCGCAGATGCAGATGAAGGATTGCGCTGTGGAGGGCTCCAGAAACGTCAAACACCTGGGGTTCTTTACCGTGCACTGACATCGCACAGCACACGGGCGCCTTGCTTTTCGCCTCCACCGAAAAGCGGCCGCCGTGGTCGGGATTTGTGGACACGGCCTTGGGTTCAATAGTCTCGCGCGCTAACCGCTGAGCACCGCGGCGGGTCATTAAAAGTTGCACGTGCAACGAGGTTTCCAGCGCTATTCTCTACCAGAGACGTTTTCCGTATCAGGGCATACCCTGGGCTATACCCTAGGAGCACCACGATAAAAAACGCTAGGCGCCTTTCGTCGTGTAGAAAGCTTCTCATTTCCGCCGCGACCCGAAGTGGCCGATAGCAGGATCTTTCGATACTTTCTGGTTGTAGTACTTCTGCTTAACGCTACAAAAGCCCTTCACGTCGCCGAGAACGAACAAGCCCCATCAGCTAGAAGGCACAGCCATCTAAATTAGAAAAACAGTCGGTTCTATTCAACATTACACACAAAGGCAGGGCGTCATTGTTGACTTCATTTGCTAGATTTTTTTAAATACAGCAAGAACTCAGAGGTCAACTCTTAGTGGACGTGCACTGTAGCCTCGACAAATATGTCCACAAAGAAAAGTTGCAACCGAAAGAGGTTATGAACCGAGGAAATCGCCTTCCAACACGAACGGGAGGCGAATTAGTGCACCTGCGCGCGCTGTCACACCTCGCTTGTGACATTTTGAAGACGCGCTCTCCAGCAGTGCGCGTGCCGCGCTGCACTGAAGAGCAAGTGTATTCACCTCTCTTGTGTCCTTTGATGCTCGTGTTACAGTTTTCTTTGTATGTACGCATCCCGGGCCCCTATAAATGTCAAGCATTTAGAACGTCTTCCTGAGCTGCCAAAGAGACAAGGAACATTTTTCTTGTATTGCCGCTGTCGGTGGATGATAGAATTAGAAGCAACGTGCTTATGACAGAAAGCCCGTGAAAATAAGCACAAATTACTTATTTCCACCGAAAAGCGAGCCGGGTAGAGCAGCGCGGGTACTACAGAGGTTCAAATAATGTCTACGTCCGCTTAATTTACCAAACACAACACTGACCCCCCCCCCCCTTTTTTTTTTCTTCTATTTTTTTTTTTCTGGGCGCCGAATGAAAGAGTGCACGACCGCACAAATATTCTCGTTTGCCTAATAAGCCCCGCCACCTTTCGAATATAGATGCGTCGAAAACATAAGGAAAACAAGAAGAAAACTTCGACAGTACGTTTCTCGAGAAAGGTTTCTCTGGAGATAGTTATCTCGACGTCTGCTAGCGCCGATGACCCACGTAGGGTAATATAAAGATCTTGGGAAATAAGCGAAGCATAACGAGCCACCTCGTGAGTCCATTAGCCTGACCCAGGAGAAAGAACCAAGATTTTAGTCTTCGAGACCTCATTCAGCTTCGAGGTGGTCCGAAAATGAGGCCGACATTAGGACGTAAAGACTGAACTGCCCCTCGCCCGGCATTTTGTCTTTGTTCCCCAAATGTGAACAGATCTCGCCAGCAGACGCGAGTGGGCTTGAGAGAATGGAAGGAGACGGGGACCCTATTCGGCCGCACCAGATGCCGCCGCCGGACCGCCCATGAAAGCAGCCGGACTCGTGAGATAAAAGAAGACGCGGCTAAGAGAGAGCTGACGGTAGCGACTCTTTGTTCTCTTGTCCTCGGAGCTCCTAAGAAGAAAAAAAAACAAATAATAAAACGCTGCGAAAACATGTCACTTTCGTCCTCCCATTTCCTTCTTCGCTCTACCCCGCCAGTGTTTTTTTTTTTTTTTTTCTTCCATTCTTGTTTCGCAACCTCTGCCTCGTTGCGCTCATTTTGGTCAAGCATGCTGACACGATTGCTGAAACGCGCGACGACCAGCGGAAGGCGGCTATGCGGTTGGCTGCGCGGTCGGTACCGACAAGAGCTGAGAAAGTGGCTAGCCAGCAGCGATCCTCGCCACCGACGTCAAGCAGCAACGTCGGATGGGAGCGCCAGGCGTAGCTAGGTCAGTGTCGCGCACATGGAGATCCGGCGATGTATCGCAGTGCATTTTCCAGGCGTCGCCACTACACATGGTTAAGATGCCTCTACGCATTGCGGAAAATTTTGGAGCCAGCAAGTTATGAGTCCTACGTACAAATGCATGGAAGAGAGTTGTCCGTTAGCACAGAGTTGTCCTTCCTTTAGGATAATGAGATGACGGCAGTTCGAAAGAAGCGACACTTGTGGCTTACATGTACTACTCTTCCGACAAAAAAAAAAAAAAAAAATCAGGGGAGAAACTTGAAAGACTGCTTCCGTGTGAGAATGCGAAAGCATCGCTTTTGGTGTAGCCGCATTTTCGCCGCAAATTCGAAATTCATTAAAGGTCCTTCCTTTAATTTCTTTGCGTGTTTATTGCACGTCAGACCGGCGATATGCGGACCCCGTCGCTACAATGCGACGAGAGTTTCCATGTTTGCAAGGCCCCGCCTCAAATGAACTCTGGCGTCATAGCCACGGCTCAGCTGATGAACCCGGAAACGATAAGCGCAATTAAGGAAAAAAGTTCAAATTATGAATTATCTACTATACGCTTATCATGAGGGGCTGAAACGTGGAGGCTAACCAAAAAGGTTCTACTTAAGTTGAGGACAACTCAGAGGGCTATGGAACGAGAAATGGTAGGGGTAACATTAAGAGATAGGAAGCGTGCAGAGTGGGTCAGAGAAATAACTCAAGTTACCGACATTCTAGCGGAAATTAAGAAGAAATGGGCATGGGCAGGACATATAGTGCGAAGAGAGGATAACCGATGGTCGCTTAGGGTAACAAACTGGATTCCAAGGGAAGGAAGGCGTAGCAGGGGGCGGCAGAAAGTTAGGTGGGCGGATGAGGTTAAGAAGTTCGCAGGGGTCAAGTGGATGCAGCTAGCACAGAACCGGGTTAATTGGAGAAATATGGGAGAGGCCTTCGCCCTGCAGTGGGTATAGTCAGGCTGATGATGATGCTGACTACACGCTGGCGAATTCCACGCAGTGATCCCTTCTACACACTAATATCGCACGCACAGTTCTAAAAAAAAAATCGCTTTAACAGAGATAGGCAAGAATTTATTAAAAGTCTGCGCTTCAGATCCGAAATCGTCGAGCACCGCTAAGACCGTTAAGAGCACCCAGCCCTGTCGCATTGAGTGCGGGTTGGCTGCTCAAGCGAGCCGTGTTTTCACTGTGGCCATGCATTCCGCGGTAGTCCAGCATGCAGCAGCTCCGTCTGTCACGCGCACGTGCCGCGCCAGCAAATGCGCCTCCCTGGCGGCACAGTTCATGTTAATGTGTCGACGACCTCTTGCAGGGCCTCGTTTAAAGCTGAGCAGAGCAACCACGCAGAACAACAAAAGCGCCACACGGCGGCTACAAAGCCTGCTGGTATACGTTTACAGCAGAGAGCTCGTCTTCTGTTTATACGAGCCGAGTTCTCCCCCTTTATTGAAGCGAACGCAATAAGACAATTCGCAGCGCACACGCGTGTCACCCTTGTCGCAGATAACGCAGGAAAGCGGACGATAGAGATAAAGAGGCCCTCGACAAGGTGCAGTGTCGGTAGCTGCTCGATCGAAACAGCGCGCTATACTTTTCCACGCTCCAGGGCTATTTGTTATAACGACTCCAATCCAGCGTTGAACGGTGATGCATTGATCGCAGCAACGTACCGACAGCTTCCACTGTAGTCTCAAGTCAATAAAAGACGGCCAAAGAACGATTCGGACAGTGCTATCGAGATCGACGGTCGGCAGACGCCGCAGGGCCTTGTTTGTTCGGTACTGGCCTCACAGCGAACCAGCGAGGCGGCGTAACGGTCCAGCGGGACAAGAGCAAATAGGACCTCTCTTCGACCGCGCGATGCTTATTGCCCGATTTCAAATCGCTGGAGAGATGAGCGAAACGCCGCTGAATCGTCTTGCGAAAAAGCGCGCAGTCCTCGCACATCTTTCGGGGAGCAAGCACAAGTTAATATCCTGCGCTTGCTCTTTGAGGTTACTGTGGATCATTGTGACAGCAGACCGCAAAGGAGGCACCGTCGCAGTATTTCCAGCGGGCAATATTTCTCTGGAGCATATATGTTCATTCGCCAACTTATCCTTAACTACCTCTCGAGTAATAAACGTTGAAATTCTTTGGTTGCTGCCTTTCTTAGTGGTGTTACTAACCCAAGCGAGAGAGGCCGCATGGAAGGCTTCAGATAAGGACCACGGTGATAAGGACTACGGCGAATTTTGGAACTCAGTATTTAGAAGTTTGAACAGATTCGTTTCCATCGTGTGTGGACAAATGTGCAGACGTTTCGGTCACAATATGGCGTAGCCAGCTTGTAGTCTTCAAAGAGTTTTCAACAACACCTAACATGCGACATTTCGGGGTGCACTTGCAGCGCTTGCAGTTGGACACGTACGATTTCGTCATGTCTAAACGGCTTTTGTCAGAGGAACATTTTACCAGTGACTAGATGTTTAGTTTTACCTACGTCTGAATTGCAACTCCACGCAGTAACGTAGTCAGGAGTAGCGTGCTTTCCGCCCGACGCCTAACAGAGTAGTTCACATGCTGCTGTGCTGCTGTGATTACTTCAGCAATATCTGTATTGAAAAACAAAAACAAAAAAAGCATGAAAAAAAAAAGCGTCACGCAAAATAAGCTGATAGAAACCCGCCTTCACAAACCTAAACATGGAATGGGAAGACAAGCGCGCGGTCACAGGACTCATAGAAAAAGCCTTGAATTTTAGTGCGGGAGCACTCATATGCTTACCACAGCCGACCAAAAAAGCTCTGACTGGCTAAGCTGTTTCGTGATGTCACAACCACGTACGTCACCTCGCGCGGGCAGTTCGAAGTCCAGTATAGCGGCTCCAATGCGGGAGTCTCCCCGGCGGGTCAAGTTTGCCAGCCAACACAGCGAGTGGTGGAGCCTATCACTGACCATGACCTCTTCTAGCGTTTTTCTTTCTCTCTCTCTCTCTCTCTCACACACACACACACACACACACACACACACACACACACACACACACACACACACACACACACACACACACACACACACACACACACACACACACACACACACACACACACACACACACACACACACACACACACACACACACACACACACACTGGAGCGGATTAAATTGCTTGGGTTCGAACCCGGGTACTCGGTTCAGCAGCCAAGAGTCTTGACCACTGAGCCAGTGCGGAGGGTTTAACTACAGGTAAACACCCGTCATTTGACGAAGCAACTCTCATATGGCGCCACAAGTAGAGTTACACCCGGGGCCTCCGAGATCAGGGGCCGAATTACGGACTCCGCTCACAAGTTTGTGAGCGTGACGTCAAAATTACGAAGCTGTGACGCAGCCTTGAGACGTCAATCGTGACGAGTATGCGAAATCGTCCAATTACCAGCGACTTTTAGCGTGGCTCCGCCCTAGTAGTCCCGAATCCTCGGCAAACGTTGATGCCACAGTGTGGCACAAAACTGAGCAGGGACCGTCTCCTAACTTTTTCTAACACGACGCAACTCATCATCATCATCATCATCAGCCTGATTATACCCACTGCAGGGCGAAGGCCTCTCCCATATTTCTCCACTTAACCCGGTTCTGTGCTAGCTGCATCCACTTGACCCCTGCGAACTTCTTAATCTCATCCGCCCACCTAACTTTCTGCCTCCCCCTGCTACGCTTTCCTTCCCTTGGAATCCAGTTTGTTACCCTCAGCGACCATCGGTTATCCTCTCTTCGCACTACATGTCCTGCCCATGTCCATTTCTTCTTCTTAATTTCCACTAGAATGTCGTTAACTTGAGTTATTTCTCTGACCCACTCTGCACGCTTTCTATCTCTTAATGTTACCCCTACCATTTTTCGTTCCATAGCTCTTTGGGTTGTCCTCAACTTAAGTAGAACTCTCTTGGTTAGCCTCCACGTTTCAGCCCCATAGGTGAGTACAGGCAAGATGCAACTGTTGTACACTTTCCTCTTGAGCGATACCGGTAAGCTGCTAGTCATAATCTGCGAGTGCTTGCCAAATGCGCTCCATCCCAATCTTATTCTTCTTGATATTTCCTTTTCATGGTCTGGATCTGCGGTTACTACCTGTCCTAAGTAGACATATTCGCCTACTTTTTCCAGTATTTCGCTACCTAATGTAAACTGCTGTTCCTTCCCGAGGCTGTTGAACATTACCTTAGTCTTCTGCATATTGATTTTCAAGCCTACCATTCTACTTTTTCTGTCTAGGTCATCAATCATTATTTGCAGTTCATCCCCCGAGTTGCTTAGCAAGGCAATGTCATCAGCAAATCGCAGATTACTGAGGTATTCTCCATCTACCCTTATCCCTAACTGCTCCCATTCCAAGTCTCTGAATACTTCCTCTAAACAAGCTGTGAATAGTACTGGGGAGATTGTGTCTCCTTGCCTAACACCTTTCTTTATGGGAATTTTATTGCTTTCTTTATGTAGAACTATGGTTGCTGTGCAGCCACTATATATATCTTCCAGCACTTTCACGTACGTCTCGTCTACCCCCTGATTTCGCAATGCCTGCATCACCGCCGAGGTTTCAACTGAGTCAAATGCTTTTTCGTAATCAATGAATGCTATGTATAAGGGTTGGTTATATTCCGAGCATTTTTCTATCACCTGATTGATGGTATGGATATGATCGATAGTAGAGTACCGTTTCCGAAACCCTGCTTGATCCTTTGCTTGATTGTAGTCTAAGGTTGTCCTGATCCTATTGGCGATTACCTTAGTAAATACCTTATACGTAACAGACAGTAAGCTGATTGGTCTGTAATTTTTAAGGTCCTTAGAGTCCCCTTTCTTGTGAATGAGGATAATGTTTGCATTCTTCCATGCTTCCGGTACCGTCGATGGCACCAGGCACTGCGTATACAGGGTGGCCAGTTTTTCTAGCACGATATCCCCCCCGTCCTTCAGCAAATCTGTAGTTATCTGATCCTCTCCAGCTGATTTCCCCCTTTTCATAGTTTCTAGTGCTTTCTTGACCTCGTCCTTCGTCACTGGTGGAACGTCTGACTGTTTTTCCCTACCGCCAATCTCACTACGGTCCTGACTACTTCGGCTACTGTAGAGATCTGTATAGAACTCCTCGGCTACTTTGACTATCTTGTCCATATTAGTGATGACGTTGCCCGCCTTGTCCCTTATCGCATACATCTGGTTTTTGCCTATGCCCAATTTCTTCTTTACCGCTTTAAGGCTTCCCCCGTTCTTTACAGCATGCTCAATTTTCTCCATGTTATACTTCCTTATATCGGCCACCTTGCGCTTATTGATTAGCTTTGATATCTCGGCCAATTCGATCTGGTCTGTTGGATTGGAAGCTTTCATACTCTGCCGTTTCTTAATCAAATCTTTCGTCTCCTTAGACAGCTTACCGGTACCCTCTTTAACTATCCTACCGCCTACTTCTACTGCGCACTCAGTAATGATATCTCTGAAATTATTGTTCATTGCCTCTAGGGTAATGTCGCCATCCTCAGTTAGAGCTGAAAACCTATTCTGTAGCGAGATTCTGAACTCTTCTGTCCTCCCCCTCACCGCTAATTCGTTGATGGGTTTCTTTCTTACTAATCTATTGCGTTCCTTCTTCAGATTTAGGCTAATTCGGGACCTCACCATCCTATGGTCACTACATCGAACTTTCCCGATTACCTCTACATCCTGCACAATGGCGGGGGTTGAACACATTATGAAGTCGATTTCATTTTTAGTCTCTCCGTTAGGACTTTTCCATGTCCATTTCCGGTTCTTCCGTTTGCTAAAGAAGGTATTCATGATTCGTAAGTTATTGCGCTCTGCAAACTCAACTAGTAACTCCCCCCTGCTATTCCTAGAACCAATGCCATAGTCACCTACTGCCTTGTCTCCTGCCTCTTTTTTCCCTACCTTGGCATTGAAGTCGCCCATTAGTACAGTATACTGCGTCTTTACTTTTCGCATTGCCGATTCTACATCTTCATAGAAGCTTTCAACTGCCTGGTCATCATAACTACATGTAGGTGCATAGGCCTGTACAACCTTCAGTTTATACCGCTTATTAAGCCTAATTACGATGCCTGCAACCCTCTCATTAATGCTATAGAATTCATCTATATTGCCCGCTATATACTTATTGACAAGAAAACCTACCCCTAGTTGTCGCCTCTCTGGTAAACCTCGATAACACAGTACATGCCCATCCTTCAATACAGTATATGCCTCATTCGGCCTCCTAACCTCACTAAGCCCTATGACATCCCATTTCATGCCCTCTAGTTCCTCTAACAGCACTGCTAAACTAGCTTCACTAGCAAGGGTTCTAGCATTAAACGT
The DNA here is from genome assembly GCF_055883805.1 of Amblyomma maculatum. NCBI lineage: Eukaryota > Metazoa > Arthropoda > Arachnida > Ixodida > Ixodidae > Amblyomma > Amblyomma maculatum. The sequence continues at coordinate 242,530,281 of NC_139344.1, forward strand.
TGCCAGGGTCAGTTTCCAATGGCGGCCTGTCCAGCGGAGCCAGGCTTTCTTAGCACCCCCTGCTGCGTCACAGGTCTGACCGCCGCCGTGGTCAGTTGTTCCGCAGCCGCTGGTGACTGAGGGCCGGGGTTTTATGGAGCTTATCATAGGAGGTTGTGGCCAATTACTGCACCAGGGTGGCCAACTCCTGTTCTGGTGAGGGAGTGCGTTGCCGGAGGTGTTCACCGGCATCAGGTCGCACCCCAAACCTGTATATGCAATTCCATCGACACGCGGATTTTTTTTTTTTTTTTTGTCATCCGGTGGAGAATTGCGCGGCACCGGGATTTGAACCCCGGTCCTCTTGCATGCGAGGCGGATGTTCTACCGCTACGCCACCGCTGCACGACGCAACTAATACGCAATAAATAAAACAAACAAATGTTTATTTTGGCAAGATACTATTTTTAGTATTGATTAACATTGAGCTCAAGTTGAAGCGTTCTTAGTTGTGTAGTTATACTTGCTATTAGGTAACTTTTGTTGCCGCGAGGGTGCGCCGGCGGCGTCATGGCGTGCACATGGCGGCCTGCAAGCAAACAGCTGATTCCCCGAGAAGGTGCTGCTTTTTTTAGTGTCGTCGGTAATCGAAGTACCGTGCAAGTGCCGTGAGCATGCTGAAAATCTAATAGAATGCAGTCGAAGTCCAGGGCCTGCAGCGATAAAATTTCATGGAGCGCTTGACACGGAAATGGACAAAGACAACTTGCGAAGGTGTTTTCGGTCGGCGCCTACTAGTATCGATGAGAAAAGTGCTTAAAGTGCAACATGCAGGCTCCGTGGTTCTATTTGTTTCTCTTTAGGAAATGCAAGACGACTGTGAAGCATGTAGTGTAGGCCAAAATGAAGCTCGGTCCTTGCGTGATCATCTGTTTGTATGTAGCTGGATAGTTTAGGAAAGAACATGATCATGGGAATGCTTCCACCCCTGCCGTGACTGAACCCGAAGCCTTCATTCACTGCAGTGCCACCGTGACAGGGCTTTCGATGTAGCTTTCGTTGTAGTGTGCTCTGTATTTTTTTTTTCTTTGTTCTCATGAGTGAGTTGCTTTGTTTTTGAGCGATACCTTCTGCCCACACACCATTTGCTTGATGCATATCTGATGTTTTTCTGCGTACGCTAAAATCATTGTGAGCACTAAAACTCGCAATATTATGCATTCAATTTGTCAGCTTTACACTGTTTAGCATTAAGCAAATGCTTTCTATGCGTCCTAACAGTATATGCAGGCCTGTAGTCCTGGAAGGTTCACTAATGGAGACTACCTTATGCAAACATTGTACATAGCACTACTTGTGTCATGTTTCTGCACTGTTAAGAGCCATACTTTGTTTCCTGCTTCTGAAATGTGCCAAACCTATGACAACTACTATGCAAGCCTGCAATCATTAAGCAACTATTATTTTGTGTCATGCCTCTGAGTCGCAGTTTTATGCACAATACTTTCATTTCTTGTTTCTGAAGTGTGTCAGACCTGCGATGAGTACAGTGCCAGCTTACAGGCTCTAAAAAATTATTCGTGTATGTCTTCTCTGTGTAGCACAATCGTGCAGCACGTGCAAATAACTGCCTGTGCTATTGCAGGCAGTTGGTTTCGCTGCTGCACATTCAAGCGTGTGAAACGCTGCAGGAAAATAAAGAGGCACGGTTGATACACGTGCTTCTAAAAAACTTCTGTGAGACTTTCCCATTCCGATAGGCATCACAATTGCTGCCTCGTTGTGAAACACTTTAATTATGTACTCAAACACAGGCACACACACAAACACCAACATGCACGGTTGCAAGCAACAGTGAATGGGGGGGGGGGGGGGGTACAAAGACAAATTTGACTTGACAGATGAGGTTCGAGAAGATTCATCATTATCACAAAGGTTTCTGGCACAGACATGAAACGAGAAGGCGCTGCACTTGGCTGCCTGCGATGAGTTGGTCAGCTACGTGTGGTATATCATAGCCGATTGTTGTGCTGGCTGTTGCCGCACCATGGGCAGCTGTGCCAGCCAGCTCTGGTGGCAGGTTCTGTGGAACAGGCTAACATGATTCTGTATGGCTTTTCCCTAGAGGTATGCATGGCAATAGTGATCCCACTTCCAAGTAGCCGGTACACAGATGTGACCCTTTCTTGTCCAAGCCAGCAGCACCCTCCTCGTCTGCAGGCAGGAAGACATCCAAAGAAGTTATGCAACACGGCATATGTTACACGCTCTGGCTGGTAGAGGAGCGTCTAGTATTTTTGCAAGCACTGGAAGCGGCTCTTCAGCACGCCTACGCAGTTATCCACCATTAACCTTGTGGAGGTGTATGCCTTGTTCTATAGCCGTTATGGAGAGTCCGGACCGGGATGCCATGACACTGGCAGCCATGTCTCCAACAGGTGCCCCTTTCACCAGCATAACCGAAAATGGCACGCTGTTAAGCACATTCTTCGTCGTTGTCGACCTCAACAGCCTCATAAACTTTAACAGCCTTGCTGACACAATGGAAGAGTCGCATCAAGTAGCTCATTGCCAGGTCTTGCTGACGATGACATTCACGGGAGTGCAGACAATGAATGATTGAAAGTTTCAGCAACACTGCTGTAAGGACAGCCTTGCACTTCATATCGGTATAAATGGTGCCCCATTCCTACTCAATACAGGCGTCAAACACACGCATTCCCATATTCGTTTCTTACGTAGGCATTTCAAAAATGTACGACGTGTCTTACGTTTCAGCTTTTATAAAAGCCCAAGAACGGCAATACATGTGAGGCATGTGGAGCCTACCGTAATTTATCTTGCAAAGAGCAGCACGGCTCACTGTCGTGAATTCGACGCCTCGCAGAAGGCCTTCCTCGGCCTGTGTCATGCCTGTGTGCAGCCGAGAAGGCCGCCAGAAGAAAGCATCATGCCAAGATACCACGTAGGGAGGTTCATGGCCCAAATCATGTCGGCATCTCATATCTGAAAACAGGGACATCACAAGGCTACTCGTAGACGCCCGATGGGCCGTCGACAAACCCGACGACGCCCGGTATGCTGCCGTGACGAAGGAAGCCTTTCTTCGCCGCCGCCTTGCTGCATGCCGCAAACGCTTTCGAAGTGTCGGCTGCGCGAGGCCGATGTTCGCCTCGTTGCCAGTAGCGGTTTGGAAGCCACTAGGAGCTCGGAAAAAGCGCAGTGCACACATTGTCTGCCGCCACACAGACAGCGCACTCGGCCGCACACACCTATCTCAGTTCGTCGCGTCGCACAGTCACTGTCCTATATCCTTCTCGAGTAGCAACATGCGTCGAAACATCTCGCCCGGCACGTCAAACAGTCTTCGTACACCGTCCTTTGCCGATGATCGCGTCGGGGCGCCGCCGCTACCGCCTCACGAGAACGCCGGCCGCCGCATAGACCGCCGCCATTTTTCCTTTGTGAGCGCGCTCACAAACGAGTTGTGAGCGGCTCGCGTCGCTCACATCCCCCGCTCACAATTGGCCCGTAGTCGACGTCACCACTTCAAGTGTGTTCATGACGTAAACAGCAGACGTCGATGATGTAAAGGACGGCCACTCCCACCGTTTTGCCGCTGGCCAATAGGAAGATTGTGAGTGTGAGTGTGATTGTGAGTGTGAGCCGTCTGTAATACGGCCCCAGGCGCGCCTTTGCAACAGAGTTTATCGCAGAGACAGAACGGTCAAACATCCGCCCATTTGACGCGGCGACTTGCTAATGGTGCCACATGTACAGCTGAAGCCGCAGTGCGGCAGGCGCGTAGCCACATGAAGTTTGCATCACGCAAGTACCAGATGAAAGCGCCGATTACACCGAGTTAAAGCAAACAAGACGGAAAAAAGCCCGTGCATTATAACCCGGTTATAATTCCTGCAGATTTTTTTAAACCTACTTACGAGCCAACTTTCAGTGAAAAAAGAACCTGGCTACTACTAGCTTGAGCGTGAGAAGAGATCGGTGGCCATGAATCGAGCACTGCAAGTCACACGGAGAAACGTGCCATGCCTCGTTGCAAAAAGCGGTATGCAATGCCACTGTATGCGTCAGTTGCTAGGCGACCGAATGGTTCACTCACCTGCCCGTGTGCCAACCCGTTCCTTAAATATTCATCACCGCTGCAGAGGCCATTGAGGGCAAGCAATAAAAAGACGCTTGCATGGCACGCACTCAGTGTATAACGGAAATTGAAAGTTCCTTTTCTCGACCGCCCTCGCGTGGAAATAGACGCTTAATGCGAAGTATATTTGCATGCAATCCCTCATTCCCCCTCCGTAAGAGTTATTGTCGCGTCGCGTAATGTAATGCAACCACTTAGCAAAGGACAAGATTACAAGAATTATACAATAAATTAGCTTCACATCTCAAGCCAGTGCGAAGTGAATATATTATACTGTATTTAATACTTCATTCGCATGAGCACAATAAAAAGCGAAACGACCGCTGATTTGTGCAGGCGCTCCTTGGAACTTATGAGAGCTAAAACAGGCTGCAGCTTGCTTTGAAAGAAACAAGTCTGAAGATTAAAGAAATGCTGTTTCAGTACTAAAAACTAAAATCATGTAAAGGCTCATCACGTTCGGTGCAAGTATAATTGCTAAAATGGCAGTTAAGTAGAGAATCATAAAAATATGTTTTAAGGACCGCTTCCATCTGTATCATGGCGGCACCTGTCACGAATGCGTGGGCGCTTATTTAAGAGGCTTATCGAAGATACGTACGTGTACGAATAAAATAATACTAGCTGTTGGGTGCGAGATAAACAACTTTCTAAGACGTCTTCATAAAGCCAGACTTCTCGTTTAACGTGAGCCGCATTGCTTCGCGCTGCTGAACATACCACACGAAAATTTCGTATTCTTTTTTTCATCTTATCTTACCGATTCGAAAATGGTGTCGGCATATTCAGCTTTCATTCTTGCGCCACACTGTGTCATGTAACATTAAGACAGCCTCCAACTAGCCGAGCTGATTTGTTCTGTATTCTTCAAAAATACAGACGGTCTGCGCCTCTGCGTCAGCACGCACGCGTAACTACCGAGCAGAGGTAACTCCTCTGGCGCAAAAGCCCAGCTCAGATCAGTATATTGGCCATGCAGTTGCCAATATGGCCTTTTCAGCCCTCTTCTACGGGCGCAAATAACTTTCGATTACTTAGGTAGTCTGTTAACCCGCTCTCTACCTCTCCTGTACTTGGTTTGTTTGTTTCTTCATAACACATAATTGCTTTAGCACACGCTAAACAAAAAGGCAAAAAATAAAACACCGAAGTGTCAACATCTGGCACACACTGCATATGGAACGGCGGCCCGGCAAGCCGCAGCAAGCAGCTGCTATAGAAGTCATCTGAGGTGTCTACAGTTCGCGACTGAGGGACGGTCTGTTGTTGCGAAAAAGCCGAGGTCTGCCGAAGACACCAGGTTATAGCGAGCATTCAGCAAAGGGATGAGGGAAAGAGGAGAAAGGAAAGCGGGGAGGGAGCGATGGCAATGGAGATGATGAAGATGACAGTATCCGAGCCCAAGTAGGCCTCAGGCTCTGCTCAGAGACCTCGGTCACGCGAGCTCAGAGAATATTCTCGAGCCGGAGAACTTCGGGAGATTCAGCCTTTCAGAGCGTAGTAAATGCTCTCTTAGGCGAAAAAGAGAGAGAGAAAAGGAGACGGAGGAAAGAGGCGGCCTCTGGGGTCCGACTAAGGAAACGCCAACAAAGAGCCGCTGTCCACAGACGCAACCTGCGCGTCTTTTCCAGCCAGCCAAGTGCAATGGATGGTTGTCGCGGCAGGGTGCCGAAGCTTATCGCGTGCCGCCTCGTAAATCAACAGTGTCACGGCGCAGTGCGGCGGCCGCGTCGCGGCGCCGGAATGATGAACGCACCCGAATATAGGCGAACCACGCGGGCTTGCAGGTGCCCTCCTTTGAAGACAATGGGAGAGCCCAGCGTATTTCAAAAGCCCGGCGTCTAAGCAGCGCCAAGTTTTTTCGCATTTAGGCCGAACTTGAATTCTATACTTAACCATAAATAAGGGCGATAGAGCGCACCGTGTGTAGGCCAGTTGTGTAGTTCGCATCGCTGTACAGATTGTTTTCCTCGTCGAGTGCATTTAGGTAAATAATATCTGGCCTTAGCGAAACTGAAATTGAGGAAGATGATGCTGCGGCCGCATGATCACTTTCTACCGCCATCAGGTAAAGGCGAACCTGCATTCAGAGCAAATATTAGAAATCACGTAAAGACGATAAGTGGGAACGCATGCATGAAGACGACTTATGTGGATCAAATGAGTTCCAAAGGAGGAAAAACGTAGGCAGGCGGAGGATTAGAGACAGATTATTAGAATAAACACAAAATCAGTAAGCTTGCAGGAATGAGTAGCTGCAGCTGTCGTAATCATTTGGAGATCATTGGAGGAGACCTTTGACCCGCGCGCCGTGCAGCTAGGCTGATGACAATAATTTTATGAATATGGACTTTGGTCACTGCTCATGTGTCCTTTAGAGATACGGTTAAAACTCAATTTAACAAAGTTGAGGGGAGCCGCGAAATATTTCGTTAAATCGGGAACTTCGTTAAATCGAGGGAGGCATTTCTCGCTCACTTAATCCGATACAATCGATTATTATATGTTGTCGCGGTATCATATTTGGGAAGCATAAAGGCGCTGAAAATGAAATCGTGTTTTGAAAGGACGTAACAGCGCAACTTAAACGAAGGCCCATGGAAGCTGTACTGTTACGTCATCTTTAAATACAATACCAACTTGTCCAATATGCTATGTTGTTACAATGAAATTGCGGCTCGCGCAACCACGGACACCGATAGCGCGTATGAAAAGAAGTAACAAAAATTTCACCTCGAAAAGAAGGGTCTCAGGAGACTAAATTTCTTTCCCAGCAAAGACGTCGCTGATCTTTGCTTGCTTGCGGTTTATAAACAATATCTGTCTGTATTTTTCGCGCATGCTTCCTCATATGTTCCGCCAAATTATCGCAGCAGATTAAGGGCAACCACAATTTGTGCCAGTGTTGGCATGCGGCACTACTGCCGACACCGGGTCGACGGGCGGGCTTCTTACCGCTCGTGAATTAAAATCATTATCAGTCGTGTTTTGCACCGCGCAGTTTGGAAAGAGCGGGACGTAGTTGCTGCACGATGTTACCTTTGGCTCGCAATCAGTACATTCTTGAGCGTTTTGCACAAAATAGATCAAAAATCGACCTTTTCACCTTCATTTCCAGCAAAAAGTTCGTTATATCGGGACGGATAACGAAATTAGTTTCGTCATTTCGAGTTACTTAAGCATTGGACCATATGGGCGTCTGAGAGGGAATCGGGATATCTTCGTTAAATCGAGACTTTCTTTAATTGTGGTTTCATTAAATCGAATTTTGACTGTACATATAAAAAAACGAACAAAAAATAACAGATTTAGGTAGCGGTTTGTGAACTCAAACCGGTTTTTTTTTTTCATCTTCATTTTACATCACCACGGCTCATCAAACTCACAAAAACACACCATTAATATACAGATGGAGCCCTGCAGCATAGAAGCACTGCCGCATTGCCAAGTGCACATAAAACTAACCAGAGCAAAAACAGGCAAATGTCAGGAAAACACTAAAAAATAATAAAAAACACGCGCAGCAAAGCGGTAAGCTCCGCTTTGGCACGTGGAATTATAACTGAAGCTGCACCAAACTAGCCATTGCCTTCATATTTCTTTCAACATGTGTCGGTAATGGCTTCGAGGCCTCAATTCTACCTCTAGCTTAAGCTACAATAAGTACCGTTTTGTCTACCACGTAACTCATAAAGAAATGATGTTCCACAGGGCAAACTTACTTGATCCATCGACTGCAGCTGTACATTTTACATAGTACATATTAGAGAAAAAGAAAAAAGAAACTGGCTTCCGTGGAATATGCCAGGGGCTGCCATTATCAGCATTGTACGGCGGAATAGATAGTGGGAATATGGCAAAACTGCTAGGTACGTATGTCAACGAAGCATTTCGTGGTTGTTCCTTGATGAGTACGCCGTAAATTCTGACAAATAAGACGAGGAAACGCGTGCTGTGTTGGCTGCAATGCACTGAAACTGTCTTGCACTTCTATTCACTTCGTTCTTAGCATGGGTGCAAGAAATGAGCAACGTGTTAGCTCCTCAAAACCATGTGCTTTTTTAATTGACGACTAAGCCGCATCCTGCAGCAGTGGAACGCTGCTCCTCAGGAAAGCTCCGAGAAAAACTGATCAGACTAAACCCAAGGAGTTCCACACTGAAGAAGTTGCTCATACATTACGCAGCGACCTGTGCCAGTAGAGAGGAAGACCTCCCCGTCCTTGCGTCCTCTTTAAGAAATACCAATCGCTTTCTTGCGTGAACGGATGTCGAAATACTTTGGCACCGTAACTTTGCGCGTTGATATTTTTCACACGCTTCGTCTAGTTTTCCCCTTTTTTATATATATATAGCTGGCATGCCCAGAGCTTTTCCAGATGAAACAGAAACACGGTTCACAATGGTGGTTATGCAAGTTTGATAGATTATTTTGATTTCGCGATAGTATAGGTTAAAAAAAAAAAAAAGTAGCCGAGTTCACCCAGTAGCTGAAATTGCCCGGAGCAAATAAAACGCGGACAAAGAAAACAGAAGCCGCCAACACCTGCCATGTCTGGCATACAACTAAAGAACTGTACAGTTTATCACTGGGACGCAAAGGTGGCTGGCGCGGCGGCGCACAAATAAATTCAACAAGAGCAACAAGCTCAGCGAGCTGGAGAAAAAGTGCAGACTTCCACGCGGGCACGGGGATAAATATGGCTTCATCGGCGCCGAAGCATATGTTTTCCTCACAAGTGCGTAGCCTTACAGTCGTGCGCCTTTCTTGTATGCGGGGAGAAACGCCTCTCATGGCAACTCCGCGGCACTGCTCACCGGTGTCTAGCACCAAGGAAAGAAGCACAGAAGAGAAAATTGAAGGATAAAAGCTGAGCCATTTTCTATCACGCGCATAATATAGGGCCGCGCTCAGTTTGCCTTCATTAGTGGCGCAAACACTGCGCGTCGAGAGAAAACAGCCGAGAAAAGGGTTGCGCGGCGCCCAGCCGAGGCTTCGACCCTGTCGGACAGCTTCAGGTCGAAAGGGGGCGGAGGAGGGGGCGTTCTTACAGGTTCCATGAATAGCCGCCGTAAGGTTCAGTGCGCGCTGTCTTTTCAGGAAGGGAGACGAGGGAAGAAGAGAAAAGCGGCGCCGTAACCTGCACAAAAGGGCACCTTTCTTGTTGTCGTTTAAGTCAACATAGTTTCCCAAATACTTGCCTCATGGAGGCAAAACGGAGCAATCTGTTCACCAATGGGCTGAGTTAAACATGCTGCAAAAGTCATTTCTGCTTGCGCTTGGAAATTTCTGCTTGCTTACCCGAACGATTGACTTTAGGCGAAGATGAAGTGACATGACGATATTTGACATCGGATACAAAAAGAATTCAAGCTAGGCAGCCGATGTCGTCTCTGAGGCTGGGAGCCAGCGGCCACCAAACCGTGCAGCTCCTTTCGTTCGCAGACGTATCTAATAAACGCTAGCGGTTCTCACATTGGGAGCAAAAAAGTCTGCCATGATTCGCGCAAGAACGGACTCAAAATGACTATGAAAACGGTCACGTGCTGTACAAGCGACAGCCACGTTTCAAACAACGTGAAAGATAAATGACAAGCGAAATATTTCAACAAAATCAGTCCACTAGCATGTGAGAGAGTAAGAGCTTCAATGTTCCCGTTCTCAGGGAGCCGCCCTATACTTCCCATCATCGCCATCACCACCACCACCAGGTTGACTGAAGCGATATGGGAGATGCCTCTGTCTGGCAATGGATGTAGCTACATCCATTGCCGGGCACAGTCATCTCCCATATCGCTTCAGTTAACTCGATCCTGTGCTAGCTGCATCATCCACTTGACTCTTGAAAACTTAATCTCATCCGCCCAGCTAATTTTCTGCCGCCCCCTGTTAAGCTTGCATTCCCTTGGAATCCACTCTGTTCCCCTTAGGGACTGTCGGTTACATTCCCTTCGCATTACATGTCCTGCCCATGTCCATTTCCTGTTCTTGGACTATAACAAAATGTAATTAACTCGCAGTGTTATCGTAATGAGTATCACCCTCATACGCGCTGGACCAAATAGAGCAAAAAAAAAAGTGCGAAATAACGGAGAGCACCAAAATTTTAAGACATGTGTCGAACCAAGTTAGAATGCTGCGCAGAATATAGATCTGATCAGCATCTCTTATGGGACGCTGAGATTGATTTCATTGTGTGCTGTAGATTATCCATAACTTCATTTTAGCGTTTCCCCAGAGCTCCATAGTCGTCATTTGTTTACAAAATGCAAAGCATATTAGAGGAGATCTTGCACCGCTGGTGTTCCAAGCACAGCATCACGAGATGCCGTTCAATGTATCGGAAGCCTTTTGTTGACACTCTTAGATTCTTTAGTCGTCGGGCATAGTTTCAGCATGCTTGTAATGGATTTTTTTTTTCTCAGAAATTTTAGCCCCAATTTACATACACCTCGCACGTCAAACGGTCGCTTCTGCTAGAAAAGTAAGTCGAGGCGCCCCTTTCCTCACGTACTCTGTTACACTTCTCGGTGTGTATTGGCACAGACCTATGAACGACGTTATCGGCTGCTCTGAGAACGCGGGAAATATTAACATTTTTGAAAAACGGTTTTCTAGAAAAAAAAAAGAAAAAAGAAAAACGGCGCCTGAAATGACCCGCTGATGCTGAACATTAAGGCATCGAAACAAACGACCGGTGGGTCAAATCATCCTTTTTATGCTCGACATTCACCAAATTCAATGTTATATGCCCGCGTTAACCAAGGAACTCGGTGCACGACGAATGTCTCATGAGTATGAGATGAAATTGTGAGAAGGAACCTAGCTTCAGTTGTGGCGCAGGTGGGCGAGAACGAGCGAATAGTGCAGAAGCAGCGGCGTCAGCAAGCTGCTTCTGCCCTGACGGGCGTCAGGGCTGATTTACAGCGCGAATTTTACCCCTACCCGCAAAGGCCGAAGGAAGACGGCAGTAGCTCGAACAAGGAGGAAACCAGCGCGAGCCTGTTTATTGCCCTAGTGGCCGCTGGTGCTGTTGGCTGTGGAGCACCAGGGACGCGGGGTGACTTGGGAGGGAGCTAGCAGAGAAAGGAGCAAGCCCCCGTTCTGAGGCCCGTGATGCAACCGCTACGCCCCCGCAGGCGACGACTCAGTCGGTGGGGTGCGCGAATAGCCATCTTGCCCGGGCAGCTCGAGCGATGATGAGGTGGAGAAAAAAAAAAAAAAACAATTGCTTCCTGGAAAACTTCTTGGCTTTCCGGGAAGAAGAGGCACTGGCATCCCTCCTGACAAGGGCCACGAGCGAAAGGAGAGCGCAGACTAATTTCATGGTTGCAGTTGAAGGGAAGGTAGTTCACAGCTACGTATATATTTACTTAGTGTGCTCGAATTTGCGCAATGCCAGAGTGTGACGGTATTTCTCGGCATTACAGCATACACGCCTTGCTCATCATTCAATGTCATTTGTGCCGTGTCTTTTCCCGCGGACGTGTTAAACGTCCCGGCAAGTGCTCAGCTTACTTCGTCTCTCTCTCGCTTTTATATCACAACGAGTCACTGGAGTTTACGTTCAGCACCATCTTTGGTTTCTGACCAGCTGAAAAGGAGCGCACTGATGAACTACCATATCCTGTACTGATTGGTTGACGTGGTACTTCCTCAGGCTTACTACGCAAACATTTCGGTTTCTGAAGCTGTCATTGCCCGTGAAACGTATCGGTTATTAAACCGCCAAAATCTCACCTCCCTTCAGTGTTCAAGATAATTTGCTTCACTTGTATTTCTTGGTCCTCGCTACGTGAATTTATACATGTCATAAAGCGCACGCAGAAGTCAAGAAAATACTGCACATCATAAATGTGACCCTGAATTTTTTTTTCTTTTTCCGCAACAGGCATACCAAAGAATGCATGTTAGGATGTCGAAAAAGACCGTGTGTGCCCAGGAATGTTTTTTTCCACTACGCATCCATGTTGTGACATAATATTCCTGTTTCTTGGCCTTAAGATGTTTTGTTTGGTTTATAGAGTTTAACGTCCCAAACCGACTCGGGCTATGAGAGACGCCGTAGTGGAGCGCTCCGGAAATTTCGGCCACCTGTGGTTCTTCAACGTGCACTGACATCGCACAGCACACGACCGCCATGCTTTTCGCCTCCATAGAAAAGCGGCTGCCGCGGCCGGGATTCAATCCAACAGCCTTGGGCACAGAAGACCTTAGCATGTCCTGCTTCATTCTTGAAAGAAAGCAACGGTCATATCCAAGGGAAAGATATGGGATTGTCCTTTTGTGCTGGTGTTGATTAGAGAAAGATAATAATTGCGTAATGACTACAGACTGAATATGATTTTACGAAAAGCACAGTAAACAACTGCATGCCACCGGTGGGATCAGAACCCAGGATTCTGCATCACGGTGGTTGTTGCGCTTCCTACTTTGCAAGTGTGAAATCAAATGGAGGCTACTATAGTGGAAATTAAGAAGAAGAAATGGACATGGGCAGGACATGTAGTGCGAAGAGAGGATAACCGATGGTCGCTTAGGGTAACAAACTGGATTCCAAGGGAAGGAAAGCGTAGCAGGGGGCGGCAGAATGTTAGGTGGGCGGATGAGATTAAGAAGTTCGCAGGGGTCAAGTGGATGCAGCTAGCACAGAACCGGGTTAAGTGGAGAAATATGGGAGAGGCCTTCGCCCTGCAGTGGGTATAGTCAGGCTGATGATGATGATTCATAATCAGCGTTACAAAGTGAGGCACAAAACATACAACACACAAAATGATAAAAAGTGAAACAATGAAAACGAGCTTCTTATCTTCTCATCCTTTTGTGCTCATGCGCTTTTTAGTGGCGTTATGGGACCCATGGGAAGAAAAGATAAATGTGTGTTGGCCACTGCTGGCGTCCTGCCTGAATGCAAAAGGAAGAAATACGGACCACACACACAGAGCTGTATCAGCCGGCTGGCATCAACGCACTCGCGTGCACATTTCGCCATACCCCGCCATATGTGACGCGAATAACGACTACTTAAACGCTGCGCTTGGCGGATGTTTTCTTCTCTCGGCACTTTCGGCAGCCTTGGCTGAGAGCAGCTGCTTTCCACAGGAGTATCGTCCGAGTTTCCATTACCGACTGCATGCGTCGGCTAGGGCCGGGTTCTCCTGCGCTCACGCGCGGCTCTTCCGTCAACTCGCGATGTTAGAGGCCTACCGTGCTTGCCTCCAAAAGTGTGCGCAGGCATACACCGTCACACTCGGCTGGCAGATGTCGCCAAGCGTGTCAGTGGAGGCTACGCAACGGATTCGAGCAAGTGGGACAGCGCGAAAGGTCACACAAGCAAAGCGGCCCGGAAAGTGCGCGCGTGCGCCTGCACATGGCGCGCGCGCAGGTACGCGTATGCGTGCGCGCGACAGCAGCAGCCACCCCCGCCGTGAGCGCGTAGCCCGGCGGCGGCGCTCGTTCGGTTCCCGACAGCGAATCGGGCGGAGAAAGAAGCGAATTGCGTCTTCCCCATCCTTCGCATCCGGCGGCTGCGAGGGCTCCCCGCCGGGCGTCCCAGGCGTTCGTCGCTGTCGCAGCCCGTGCCCTCACCTTGTCCCGGCTTGAAGAATCTGAGCGCGCTCGATCGATTCGCAGCTCCCTGCGCGAGAGAGCACGCCCCTGCCGCAACTCAATTCGGCCTGACACTGCGTGCATCCGCGCGCGCCTGGGCGCCGCGACACATGCGACTGACATCCCCACAACGTCGACATCACGAGCCAATTCCCGCACGAACGCCGGCCTCTAATCGAGCGTGCGGCCGTTCTCCGGAGCTAGCGCGCTGCAGCATGCTGTCTTCTCTGTACTACGACTGCGCTAATAAAGCGACTGCGCAGAAATCTTGGGAAATAGTTCTAATCGCTCGGCGCTTATGGGGTTCATGATGTGTGATCCTATGACTAGTAGGGTCCAGAACCGCGTATCTTTAACAGTGAGATTTTTTGGCATAAGTCCTTCGTTAAAGTAGGAGGAAGAAAAACTACGTTCAAAACTTCAAGCAGTATCCTAGGTCCGACAGCGTGAATCTTAAATGCTATTACCCTGATGATGGAGTTGGCGTGAAGTGTATAATGCCCTTGATTGTTTATGGCGACTCAGCACAGCAGTAGTAAGATGGACTGCCTTCTGGCAAATTGAGACGGAAACTCTGCTCCTATACTCAGATGCAGAAGGCATATTGTATATACTAAGATACGTTTGATTCAGCGGACGACCTCTGTGGAGCTACAGGAGAGAGGTGTCTAAAGGGTGTCAAGAAGTAAAGAAATGATATTTGCGTTAACAATTCCAACGTTTATTTCAATACTGCTTTGTCTTCTGCGCGTGACCATGCGAATTTCCATAAAAGAACGAAATCAAGCCTGAATGAAATGCAGCAATCGACGAATGACCGTGTCATGCACATGCGCTCATGAACAATATCGCAAGAGCAAAAACATGAATCGAGATATCTGCGAACAGCCTGCACGTTATCAGCGGGATGAGGACAGTTTGGAGGACAATTTGGGAATGCGGCTCAAGAGTCCGGGCTGAAGTGGCAAGGCAAAAAAAAAAAAAAAAAAAAAAAGAAAAAAAAAAAGCTTATCTCTTGCGAACACTTTTAAATTCACATGAAGGAAAGGAACATCGATGCATTTTTGTTGTTATGCCTAGGCTTCAAAGAGCCAGTGTTCGTGCGGTATTCGACCTAATACTTCACATTTACTTGCAGCCGTCCAATGCGGGCCATGTAAAGGAGTTTCGAATTAAGTGCGGTGAGTCAGCACTCATCGAAGGCGACGACAGTGCCTATTTGCTCAATGATACTTCAGGAGCCGCGAAATTTTGCTCTGGGTTGGCTGCTCGACAGTGTGTCACTGCAAGGTGTCGTCGATTTGACGAACAGCGTCGGCAACCATTCTTCGTTCAGATAATGCTCCTAGGGCACAGCCGAGTCGATGAACGGTTTCCATAATGACGATCATCCATCACTCCGATGTTCTTCACATTATTCGCAATACTGGTTACAGCATAATATATTCCACACTGGTGTACAGTGATGAGAGGTCTGCATGCGATCGATCGATAGGCGGATGAAAGTGCTAGGCTGGACACGGAGAACAAAAAAGAAAAAAAGAAAAACGAGAAGGGTGCATGGTCACGAGCTGTATGCAGTGACTGATGTGCATATCGGACAAGTTCAGGCCGTAAGAGAGCTATTTTCGAACTCATTCAACGGTCGGGCATAGGCTTGTATTATGAGCCAATGCAGATACATGATGCCAGCGCCGACTTTTGTTGGCTGGGTAAAAAACAACCAAAGTTCAAAAACACCAGAAAGAAAATTCCTGCACCTGCATTTGCTATATATCGTAACCTGCAAGCCGATGGAGAAGGGGGGGGGGGGGGGGGGGGTGTTAGTGAGTGTATGTGAGAGAGACAGAAAATAAGGACGAAAATTTCAGTCCCGTTGTATTGCAAGAGTTAGTCGCGAAGCTGCTTCAGTGATGTTGGCAACAGGCCAAAAACGCGAAAAATCAGAGAAGCCTGACTACACGACATTTAGGCCCAGAGTAGCTTTAGGATGTAGTTAGAGTTTGCATATAACCACCCTAGGTGTGTTAGTGTTTGGTCGATTATGAGTCTCGCGGTTCACCAGATTGAACATCACTCAGGAATGCTGGTATACACTGTTCCCGGGCAGCTACACTCACTTCTTAAACGTCACAACCTCTTAAGGAGAAATAATTGACCTAGATAAGTATTTTGACCCCTTCGTTTCGTTCACCTCGTGAACTGTTATTTTGCTAGAGGCCTGCCCTAACGGTACGAATTTTTTTAGCTGTATTATTTACAAGTCTCACCAATTTTATGTTCGATGGCTTACTAAACAGGACCAAGAGAAATATAGTTCGCTGCCTTAAAATGCAATAAAGGTCACTCACACCTAGTTAAAGCGTTTGCCAATAATTCCTATTTTCTTCACTTTTTGCTTGATCACGATCAGACAGCGAGCCCTTGCTCAACTTGTTTATCCAGAGGGATACATGGGCACTCTCATTATGTGGAGTTTCAAAGTCTAGCTAATGCATGAGTCGTGTTTCATGTGCTAATTTTATGCCCTGTTTTCAGTGTGAGAGGTTGCTCTTTTCCTTTTCCTTCTCTCCTACTGCTCGTCCTCCAGCTCTTCAAACAAGTCGTACAAGGGACGCTGCACAGAGTGCATGCCCTCTTTCTGCACTTTCTTTGTTCTCTAAGGGATGAAGAAAGGACTCAATGGCTTCATGCGCCATACCACATAAACGAAACACAGATCACAGAAGAAGAAAAAAAAATATGTCCAAGAGCTTGAATGCGCTCAGACTGCGGGAACAAGACGACCGCAGAGACTTTGCAAATGTGCGTCTGGCTGCTGAAGAGAAAGACGGATATGAAGACACAGAAAGGCTGGGTATAGAAACCGCCGACTCCATTCTTCAATGAGAGGCGGGAAGACTAAAACAAAAATCGCACAGATTGTCTACTTTGACTGACACAAACTCGGGGATACCACTCGGCTTTCAATTACAAGAGGAAGAGAGACGCATTATATTTTAATTGAAGGTGTCACAATCCAACAATCCACTGTGATGTCTCAAGAAGATATCCCACGAAACCCGTCCTTTTGTGTCTCGTCACAGAAAACAAACGAGTTCGCCGGCATTCCGCGGGTATGCTAGAACCCGAGTTCCGCCTACTTGCTTTTCGTCTTGCTTCCGGTGAAAACGCGACGAGAGAACTGAGGAACAAAACAACATTTAGAGGAGAAGCAAGGAAGGCGGCGGTAGAAGACAGCAGTGAAGACAGAACGCCAACAATTTGATTTGAAAAGGAAGTCTGTGGCGGCGGCAGATCCGGCAGCTGCCTGCAGACGCCCGTTATTCAAACTATCACGTAAAAGACGCTCAAGAATAAACGAACACAGCGGTCGCTTCGCGCACATTCATGACAGAGCTACTAGAAGGTTGACAGAGGACAGGGGACTGAGCGACGCAAGTCGACGCCCGCAAAAAAGCCAAATGCCTGTGCTATCTCTACTAGAATCAGTCCGGCCTGGTAGAATCAATCTCCTTCCCATCATGGCTTGGTGTACATTTATTCTTTTTTTATTTTGTTGGTGGTTGTATTTAATGTGGGAGCAAGCAAAGGACGTATACCGTTACTGTCGAGCTAAGGGCTTGAAAATAGTATCGTGTTGCCCGGATGGTTTTATAGTACTATGCTATGGCTGGTATTGTGTTTGAGCCCTAATAAGGCCGACCATATTCCTCCAAGGTCCTCCAGACAGCTTCAAGGCTTCGACACCAAGCTCAGCTCGAAATTTTGTGACCTTCACATGATGCTTATGAGTACATCATCCTGATAAGCAAGTCTATCAGTAACCGACCAGGAGACTAGACATGGCAGTCGCGAGACCTTGTCTTTCTCTTCACTGTGTTCACATCATCTTCGATCAAGCCTCGGGTGATAGACGGTCTGTACGGCAATTCCGTGTCTTTGACGTGTCACCCTTTAAATGTAGCCCATTTTGCGAGTGAGCGCCAGTGCACCTTGCCGTTTTAACATACCTATTCAATTAAAAATTTACCTCCATCAGGCAAAATCTGCTGTACTCAGTGGGACTCATTGAACACCTTTTGAATGTGATCTGTCTCACCTCGGGGCATGTGGCGCATACCCACAGTGGGGGATCCGTTTCTGTCAATCACTGTCATTGTCTTCATCGTTTTTATTGCCTCTTTTTTATTCTTATTTTCACTGAGTGCCGCACTGTAAACGGCAACTATGGCTGCTGTTAGTGGATATCTCACAAATAAATAAATAAATAAATAAATAAATAAATAAATAAATAAATAAATAAATAAATAAATAAATAAATAAATAAATAAATAAATAAATAAATAAATAAATAAATAAATAAATAAATAAATAAATAAATAAATAAACGGAACAACCCGCGGTACCAGACACCTTTGACGCCTGCAGTCATGCATGCGGACCTAGACTCCCGCCCCCCTAAGAAGTGGTCATGGAAAATAATTGGTTCGCTTCCTGCGTACACCAGTTCCCAGCTATCGATATAGGACCCCAAGTGAGCAACGCGCGCATGCGAACACGAGCGTCCTGCACCCGAGCGCACTTCCCGCTCCGCGTGCCCCATGGCGGCGGCGCGGCGCATGGCGGCCACTGCGTGCGTTCTCCACTTGTAGTCCACTCGTTCGCAGTGTGACGCACGCGAACCGAATTACAGTACGCGAAAAGAGCTCGTAATTTGCCCGTCACTCGCGCATCTTTCAGGCGGCGAGTGGTGGGGACGCACGTGGCCAGCCGCGCGTCACGAGAAAAAAACAGCCGGGTCGCGCTGCCGAGCCACCTCCGGTTGCTTTATCGGGTGACCTCACTGGTCCTGTGACAGGCTGCGGACGCTACTCGCCGAGGACGAACAGCGATCGTGCCAGCTCTTCAGCCGGAAACGTCGAAACGAAGCATACTTGCGCACATGATCTCTCTGAGCTGCGGTGGGAAGCCATTAGGCGCACTCCCGTACACTTAACTCAGAAACAGTGTGGCAGTGAGGCGATACTGGGCGTGTGAAGGAAATGTCCAATCCTACCTTTGTTGCTTCACCGGTAACATAAGAATGTGTTTGTCTGCGAGTCGTTTGCTCTTTAGTTATAACACGTTCCACGTTGTACTATAGCTGCAGTCTGATAACTTTCGCAGCATATTCCATATCCCCCGCTAATGTGAGCAGTACCAACGGATCGCCACTTTGAAGGGCTGCTAGCATATTAGGGAATATGTATGCCACAAATGCCCACGAAATGATATATACAAGTGCGAACAGCCATCACATTTAGCACATTTGGCAGAGAACAGCGCCCACGATAAGCGAAAGTCCCGCAATTAACCACGAGTGTTCCTTGTGTAAAGAAGACAATTGTATTGTACAAAAGGCCGAGGAATGCCGTCAGCTAGCTCGCACGTTTACCTCCAAAACTCAAGGCTATCGCAAAGATCAGCATGATACCGATACCCCTGCTCCCACGTTCCTGGCAGACAGCTTCGTTTGGCTATGCGTTCCTGCCACCAACAAACTAGACACCAAATATCACGAACCTTATCGCGTCTTGGAACGCACATTCCCTGTGAACTACGTCATCGAGCCAGTCACCCCTTCTTCCGACCACTGCCGCCGCGGCCGCGAGGTTGTCCACGTTAGCAGCCTCAAGCCATATTACAACCCTCTGGTCATCTCTATGGCGACTTCTTCACGTGGGGGAAATGTGAAGAAGACAAAGAACGGAAAACGCTGTGGCATCGCCATCACCATCGCTTGTCTCCGGCGCCCAGCTCTCGCGCTGAAGCTGTGCCCTGCGGCTGGCAATTCGACCCTGCTGTGCCCGAATTACTCGCAGCGCTAGACGTTCAAACCAACTATTAAATCCACATTTCACTTTTTTTTTTTTTTAAGCGTAACTCCTTGGCGCCCGTTCCTGCGTTTTGCGTCGGCGTCGCCGTTCCTCGTAACCAGCTCCGCAGCAGGGGTGGCGCGCGCTCCTGCCGCCCCCGCTCCTGCCGCCCCGCTCCTGCCGCCACCGTTCATATTAGCTAAGCAAAGAAACACCTAAATATGACGCGGTAGCCTCGAAATTTATCGCCAATGCCATTACTGAGAGCACACAAACGCTCAGGCCGCACGTCGAACGCTGTTGGCCAACGATGTTCACCGAGGTCAGACGCCCATCTTGGCCAACAGTCGAAGTATTATTAAAGGGCCTTTAAGAGGATGCAGCAACGAATAAGAAGCGCAAATTAGAAATAACCCTTATTCATGAAAACAAAGGCAATAAACTATACATAAAAATGGAACAGAAAAAAAAAGAAATAAAAGTATACCCTCACTGTCGACGATAGTTTTAATGCATCGAAATTAACATACTGCAATAAAATTTCAGTTAATATAGTCGGCGCACCTGTTTCGTGTCGTTTCCTGTTCGATGTTGACGTTCTTTTAAAAGCGCAAAGATGAGTGTCCATGTTAATACACAGACCAAAATAAGTGTCAAGACCCGAAAACCAACAAAACAACAACAAAAAAAAAAAGCTTCGAATTAAATTCCTAGCAACGCCAATCCACTTCATGAACATCGGTGGCCAAATTTGCTAACGTTTCTTTTTTTTTTTTTTTTTTTTTTTTGTAACCTGTTGTTACTACATATAAACATCGTAGTGTAGCAAAAGCGCCTGCAAGTGGTCATTTTAAACGGTATGGTATTCCAGTATTTGTGTGTGTGATCTGCCGGAGGGATTCTGTTGGAACTGTTGAACAGAAGTTTAACGGTTGGTTCAAGCCCCTTGCCAGGCATGCAGTTTCATTGATGTCAAAACATGCACGAAAAACTTTGCAGCGGCTCTATGAGATAAAGATTAAGCTTGAAGTCCCAACGTCGTCTGTCGATGGCTGCGAAAATCGACCAAGGTCACCAACTGGCTGCCAGGATGCCTGCTCCATTTCTAACTGTTCGCCATCTGCTACTCGTGACGATCATAATAATAATTTAAAAAAAAAAAAAACGCGTACATTTATGCCCCGGCGCCAGTTCACCGAAGTACGCAGCCACGGTGAGTTACTTTCGCTTACGGTGAGACTAGGCGAGAGTGAGAAAGAGAGAGTGGGAAGGGGGGGGGGGGGGGGGAAACGAAACTTGCTTCGTTCACTTTTCATTCGTATATTCGCAATAAAAAAAGCGAGGAAAAACAACTGCTTTCAACGAATGGCCCACAGGAACACACCGCTGGAACATTTCCTGGGCATACGAGCTTAAAAATACCTCCTATTTCGCTCACGAGAAATCTGCTAAACGCGCGATAAAGTCTGGAGGAAGAAAAACCGAAGATAAAAAGAAAAGTAAAAAAAAAAAAAAAAAAACGGGACGAGTTGTGACTGCGAAAAAAAAAACAAAATAAAACACAAAATAATAAGAGAGGGATTTGCAAGGTCCTTTTGCCTTCGAAAAGAGGGGAGGAAATAAGAACCGAAGTCATCGTGCTCGAAATGGCGTCTCGAAATGCGGGAGCGGCTTTCAAAGTGCGCTGGAAAACGACCGTTCGGGTCTCTGATAAGGACGACTAGGGAGGAAAAGAGAAAAAAGAACCACAGTTCGCGTACAGCGCGAGAGGTCATCAAAAAAGCAAATGCGACGATCCGCCTGTAAGAGGCAGCCGCTGAGTTGGTGCCTTATAAGAGACTATCCTGTTCGGTTTAACGTGCGGTAGAAGTATTGAAATGGGAACCTCAGCGACTATACGGGCACCAGCTTTCCGCACACGTGTATTACGCGCTCGCACGGCGAGCGGGCGCGCCTATGCACGCGGGGCTACCGTTATGCGTCGGAAAAGAGAACGTCCGTCCCAGTAAATCTACAGCACGTATTACACATAAGCTCACACCAGTAACTTGCCCTACGTACGCGACCAAGAATGACACGTGGCATATTGTCAAAGAATCAGAGAAGACCGAACACGGCTTGTTCGGTTGCCTTTGCCTTTGCTTACCCATTTACTACATCTCGTTCCACCCTGGATCCTGCCTGACATCTGTGTCATTCTGCTGAAGCATATCGCAATCGCTAGCAAATGTGCGAGCGCCAGAGATATCGATGCCAGTGTCGCATGTCATGATCGGACCGCCATTGTTTCACCGAGCCAAGTCCCCGAATATTTCGCGAGCTAAACTGTTTCTTCCATTAATACTCGCTTACAATTTTATATCACGCCTTACATCGACGACTGGCCCGCAAAGGCGTGCGAAGTAGCGAGTAAAATTCGGAAAGCTTCACGAGAGTGAAAGGCGAGTGCGCGCCCTAAGCTTTCCCGTTACGAAACGATTGATAGCATAATACAGGAATTTAAGTCAATCCAAGTGACCAATCTGATTTCGAATATTTTATTCCCGGGTGCTGTAAGCCGGCTCGAACACGCAATACAACAATCATCAACTGAGCTGTCCGCATTTCACTGCTCCAACGACGACATGACCGCCCAAAACAAAATTCATGCTTGCTCTGGGGTTTCAGCGTTACTGCAGCGTCTATAAAAGTACAGCCATGCGACAACCAAACGAGAGTGTGGACGATTCATAAGCAAAAAACCATTTCCTTTCGTTCAGCACCGGCTAGCTACTCGCGAATACAATCACCGCTACAGTTTCACTATTTGCCGGCACCCAATACTTCACTTCGAATACCTGCACGCGCCAAATATCGACCAAAGTCTGTCTAGGCTTCTGCTGCCTGTTTGCTTCAGCATAAAAAGCGCGTTTGCGAAGGGTTTAGCTGCCCATCAAAAGCGAATAACAGCTATTAAACGCGACTCCTAGAGCGCGGAACTGCCATTGCGCGGGCAAGTGCAGTTAGCAAGCGGGAGACCGGGGGAAAGTGAGGGGAGGAGTATCATGATAGATTGACGTTAATAAAACTACGGTGGGGGGAAGAACAAGGAGGGCCACTCCCGGGCTGTCGCGAGGCCATTTCAGAGGAACCCTGCAGTATTACGCCCCTTTACACTCAATACTCCCGATCCACGTACTCTTCCATTCGCTCTTTTGTCTTAACGCACGCACGCTGTTATGTGGGCGGGCGCGCGCGTGCAACAGCCTGGCAGACCAGCGATCAGTCAACCAAGCGCTAACTCTAGAAAGGGAGCATGGCTCCCAGCAAAGCTTCCCGTAGACACCGCCTGGCACCGCTGCCGTCCTCCTGCCGCAAACCTTCAACGCATTCGAGCGCGCACCACGGGCGCACTCCTTGCGACACGCCGTGCGCTCGCTTTGCCCTCGCTGTATTCGGGTTGGGGCAAAGCGGCTTCCTGCAGCGTGACTAGATCGCGCGGCTCGAGCCGCTGTGACAAGTGGCGAAATGCGACCCGGCCACTCTTCAAAAGTACGCCGCCCCGACGTGGGGGAGTAATTAAATTCCGCGCGGAAAGGAGCTGCCAAACGGCAGGCGTAGGCGAAACCTTTCGACCCGTCATTTAATCAGTCCGCTGTCGTCAGTGGGCCCCCAGTGCACGGCTGGACACGTCGAGAGGAAGCAATCGACTTAAGTGGCGTTTCTCAGCGCACTACCGGGCAAACTAAGCTTTCAGCAGAGCCGCACATGCCTTGCGCGCGCGCTGTACCCAGATTAAAGAGCTAAAGAGTTTACCTGGAACAGAACACGATGCGGGTACTGTTTCGCGTGCCCAGACACCGTTGCCCTCTCGTCGTCAAAGCGGAAGCCAAGAAGCAGAGCACTGCGTCCTCGTTCAATATTCACTCGCTAGAGTGGAATATATATTTACACTGTCGGGACGGGCCGCTTTAACCGCGCCGTTTTCTCCAGCTATACATGCTCTCAAGTCTATTTTACCTGGTAATAGAGCAGAAGCAACGAGCGCCTTAATGACACTCGGCTACAAAAGCAATTTCCGAAAACATCGATAAAGAGCCGCTCGTTGCGGTGCTCTTCAGATAGGCCGATATTACAACAGTCACATCACAGGGAAGTTGATCACTCCACTCTAACTGCTTGTCCTTATCTATGAGCGATTTATTCTCGCACTATTCCTATAACGACGCAGAAATCAGGTATAAAAACATGCACTTTCCACGTGTGCAAAATGAACCCCAGTTGAACTGAATTGAATTGCCTTTACTCCAGCGACCCACCAAACGACATTTCCTAGCCCGCTCGCCGCAATGATCTCTCCTTGTGAATAAAACCGCCAAAGAACCCCATTTGACGAGACTATATATTAGCAAGAAAAACAGGAGGAACGCTACAGCTGTGGCTCCATTTTCGTGTTTCCGTCTCAAGAGAAATGCAGTGGCGAGGCCTTGCAACTCAAGACGTGATCGAGCGTTCAAATGAGATTGTGCATCTACGCATGCGCGCAAGATAGCTGGGAATGCATGACTTATATATAGGGCTGCAGTTATGAGAAATTTCTATTGAGTTTGTTGTGGTAACCTTAGTGTGCGTTAAGCTCTTTCACTCGGTGAGCGGGGTTGGATTGGAAAAGAGAAGAAGGTGGCTGAGAAAGATGCTGGAGGAAGTGGCAGGGAATTAAACAACGAGGTATACAGCAACCGACGAGCACCGACAAAAAAGAAAAGTAATCTCTGAATACGCCCAGGGCAGCGCAGGGCGGGAAAAAGGGTCGCACGGAAGTGCCTGGCGCGGAAATAGCCCCTCATCCGGGCTGGAAAAGAAGGACTGATAGCCCGGTGCGGCCACTGGAAATGGCAGGGTCACTCCACTGGGTGCACTAGACGGGCAACATTGCGGTGGTTCGAGGTGCCTTTGGCGGAAGCCAAAATGTCGACGCAGAGGGGGGCCATGGAACGATAAAGCGCGCACTAAACTCTTGCTCCAGATGCTGGGAAAGGTGGCGGAAACTAATGGTGGGGACAGCCTGGAGTATGTATAAGAGCCGAGTTACACATTAGGGAGCGGTCAGTGAAGAGCAGATGCGACGGACTGACTTAGGTTGGAGGAAATTCTCGTGGCACATCAGCGTGAAGTGCTGCATACTCTTCGTTTTTATTTTTGCCATTTCTGTTCAATAGTACCGTATTTTTGTGCTTCACATCTGCACCCTTAGACTCCACGCTATTATAAATCAGCATTTCTACGTTTTTCCCGCACGTGAAGAAGAAAGGTGGATTTGTTCTTTGCTTACACAAGCAACGTCCGCACTACGGTTTTTGCTGTAAGCGGTGGCGTCAGCATGCCTGTAAGAATTAATCGACAGCGGTCTTTGGATGCTGGTTTGCATAGTTGCGCGCGTTGCGTCTGCAAATACTCCGGTACATTTCCTTCTCTTGAGCGATGTCTTGAAAGCGCGCCTATTCGTTCTCATGAGAGGGCAACTGGGGAGATAGAGAGGAAAACCGATGGCCTGCCAGATAATTACGGGAGAAATAAACAAACGAAGGGTGCGAAATATTGCGTTCTGAAAACTTCCACGTGTCCAAAGCGTTGTATAGCCACTATATAGTTTCTCTCAGCTGAAGGCAGCTGGGCGGCGCGGACTCTGGCATCGACGGGTGTTACCCCAGTTCCGGCAGTAAAACTGCTGCCTTGGCAGCTTCGGATGGGGAAATGCTCCTGAACGGAAAAATCCTCATGTGCCGGTCTAACGAAAAACGCTGGCTTGCGCTTCTATTTGTTCCGGGCTGGGGATTAATTTTTTTTATGCAGGGAGGTAAGCCCGAAGACGGAGGCATCGTTGCGTTGAAAGCCACGACAGTGAATGGAATTGTGCGACCCCTGGGAATTTTTCTGCGCATTATGGCGCAAATTTTTGAGACCACACCATAATGTCGATTCACTGTGCTCGCAGCGCTCAATTCATTTCCGATGAGATGAGCTAACGATAACACCGAGGTACAGGGGGTTAAACTTAACCGTTGCAAAGGCAAGCGAAACGAAAAAAGAAATATAAAATCTCACACGCTACACTACGCTTTCAGTGTGAAGAGCAACAGGACCAGTAATAACAAGAGAATATGGAGCACGCTTTCATCCGATGTGATTTTTTGCCGAGAACACGAACAAACTGCGGACGCTTTTTACATGCTTCCATCTGAGCTAGCCAGTGTCAGCATTGCTTTTGTTGTTTTTTTTTTCTGCGCTGGGAATTCTCCGCTTAAAACCGGCATTTGTAATCGAAAGCCTAAAGTATCCCGCTCCCACGCCTATATTTAGCTACGAAAAGAAACACATTAGTACAACATGGTATTTTATCCAACAGTGTCGTGTTCCGCTAACAACACCTGCAATCTAACAACCCCCTTTTTTCCTGCCCCACTGCCTCCCAAAAATATCGATTAAAATATCAAGTTCTGATGTGAAATTAGAATTTAGTTGCTTCCCTTCCACTTCACGGGAAAAAAATTCTGACAATCGTTCTTACATTCAAAATAGCAAATGCCTTGTTTTGGTGAAGCGCGGCATATGTTGTAGTTGCAATTAGTTTTACCCTCGCGTATGTCAAGACGCATTTATTGCTTTGTGAGACACCTCGTTTCGGCAATTGCCATCGAAATGATGCAGCAGAAAACATTACAGGTACGCCCGCTGCAAAGGTTTAGCCGGAGTGTACCGTTAAAGGACACAGCATACTTCACTGTTCGTCTCATTTCGCCTTCAATTAAGTTTCTTAACGTTGATTCCTAGCACGTGCTTTTCCTTTGCCAAGACGGAGTAACCAGGAAGATTTCCCCATCGGTTAACCCCTATTCGATCCTTACCTCCTTCTCTCTATCCTTCTCACCCGTTGTGAAAGCAAAGTCCACTGTAGTGTGCAAAAAGTAAACGCTCGACGCCTAAAAGAAACAAACGAGAGAGAAAAGTTCTCATTGAAGGAGATGAAAAGGAGAAGAAGAGAAAGAGGGAGCGGCGAACGAAAGCACAGCTTCGCGCGCCGCGTCACTTTGACTCCCTTAATTAAGGAGACTTGTCCTCGCCAGCAAAAACAGGCTCGCATGCGAGACCCCGACAACCGCCGTCTCCCCGTGCTGTTACTTGCTTTCGCCAAATAGCTTGCTTCGCGCGCAGGGAACCTTTCAGTTGCAGCCTCAGCTGTTGAGATAGAATTAGGAGCCAAGAATTACAAAACTTGGGCCGGTTCTCTGTCGCAAGAGGCGTAAGCAAGAGGAAAAGAGACCAGTCGACACAACACAATAATTACCGGAGAAAACAAAGACCTATGAGGAGAGACAATCACCTTAAGTTAGGGGACATGTGTCGCAAGAGAGAAACAAGGCAGGAACGAACGTGGAAAAGAAAGATACGTTAGCTTTCTTGTAAACAGTACGACTCAAAAGTGCAGCATTACAGGACATATTAAAATGTTGCAAGCGGCCGGACATGAGTGACAGGAAATTAACGATGCACGGAGCGGTAAGTAATTTGTATACAAACAGCTTTCTTACGCTCGTATATAAACTTTATCTCGTCAGACCTGCGGTGTGCAGAGTGGTGGATCACAATCACAAGGTGGCAGAAAATTGCTGACTTCGCTATTCGCCGCTCTGCGGTTTAGCATTGCGTTCTCAGATATTCCAAGCACACGAGCTGCCCACCATATACGTGACAAATATTGCCCACGGTAGCCGAAGCACAGAAATCGAGGCGCACAGCTTCACACATGAACGAACGAATGAACGAACGAAAAAGAAGCGAACAGTACCAAAGGAGTTCTTAATGGCAACACGACGCAACGAGGCTCGCTTGAAGATTCAAAGTTGACGGCGCATACTGGCGTAGTTTTCTTGAACCTTGGCGCCCCAGACGCACGCTTGCGCTGAGGTGCTCGTACACAGTCGCGCAGGCGCAGTGCTTGCTGCCCTATTTTTTCAGAGACACAATAAGGTGCGCAATATATCCGGTCTATCAGCGGAAATAATTAAGGTATATTTATTACTATAGGGGGTCTCATAATGCACTCTGATCTCGCCGCTGCTGTGCTCGGACATGTTCAGATGTTCGGGAACATGCAGAGACGTCTGTGACAAGGTAGCGAACGCGCAACCTCGTGCTGAGAACCAATGGGACCACCGTGGCGAGAAATGAAACAGGCCAACCATGATAAGAAGGCGACCCTTTAAAAAGTGATGCGTCTGTTCTCAACTGGACATTAGCCTTTCAAGCACTTGAAAGTAGCGCTCTCTTGTTCGCTTCCGCAAACGCATTATATACTTAAATCTTACGGCTTGTTCAATTACAACACCAAGAGCTTCGAAGTGTGTCACCTTTCGTTAGCTCTTACCTGGCTAGCTCATTTTCATGAGACAGCGGTGCTTTGAGCCGTACCTAGAAGGCTCGACGCTGATTGAAACTTTCCGAGGAAAAAGAAAAACTTACGAGAGACGGAGCCGGTCTTCCACGCAAACCGACTTTGTAGTCTCTCCTATTCACCTTGAATTGCTCCCAGAGCTCGCAACGCGACGATTTGGCCCTTTCTGCATTGTATCACAGCGGGACATTGTTGAAATGCCTGTGACAGGCATCGAAGTCCTACAGCATCCTACAGCAATGACACGTGCGCATGGATCTCGCTTCTGGAGAATTAGCATACGCGACATTTAGTGACTGCCATTTCGTTTTCCCCCTGTGTGCCCTATAACTACAAGCAGCTAAAGCGGCATAGAAGTAAATGTTTGTTGCGAACAATAAAACTTATGACTCGCACACGCGCGACCTCTTTCGCACGGAATATACTCGAGACATTCGAGTCGCGCTACTAGTCAGCTTGCAGGGCGATTGGTTCAAAAAGAAATTCAACAGAGGCCAACTTCTCGGGACTATAGAGAAGCCCCTGGTGCTATACGGCCGGTTCCAGAATTGCAGCAAAATAACGGCTTTGTGATGCAGATGTGGGGTGCAAGGGAGCACATAAGAGGCCAGGCTGACGCGTCCCGTATCGCGCGGAGGGAGGAACGCGATCTCGCGAAACAAGGCATTCCTTCCTCGGCGAAATTCAGCGCAGCAGCACGTGGGCTTTCGATGGCGTGCGATCTGTTTCCGAGATGTTCAGGGCCGGCAGTGCGCGCCAGTTGCGCAAGGCATAGAGCACGCCTAGTGCATACAGGGCGCGGGGAAGCCGCCCTGTATAACACAGTCGCAGCGACGACCCCGGAGATAATTGAAGGCCGCCGGCGACAAAAGGGGGCCGCGGAAACAAAGGCGGGGGGCTCACCTGGCCCGAGGGCGGTCTTGCGCGGCTCGGCGCCGAGGAAAGGCGCTTTCCAGAACATCCGACGGCGAGGCACGCGCCGTGACCGGGCCCCAATTGCGTCGCGAATTACCTCGCGAATTGCCTCGGGGCCCTTGAGCCGTCGGCGGCGGTCCCACCTCAGCGGCGTCGCTCCGCGCGGGAGACGTGGACTGACGCGCGCCGCCGACAGACGGGCTCGATCAATGTCGGCGGTC
This sequence comes from Amblyomma maculatum, assembly GCF_055883805.1. Taxonomy (NCBI): domain Eukaryota; kingdom Metazoa; phylum Arthropoda; class Arachnida; order Ixodida; family Ixodidae; genus Amblyomma; species Amblyomma maculatum. The sequence continues at coordinate 242,559,456 of NC_139344.1, forward strand.
GGACGACCGCCGGACAGCCCCGTGCAAGTCGGCGGTTCGAATTTCCCATCGACTCGTTCTAAAACGGGCAGAGGGCCACTCGGCGCGGCCGCTCAAGCCGCCAGCTGACCCCCCACTCGCCTACCGCTGGTGTCCTAATGGCCTCCATCCTAAAGTTCGCGGCCTACCACTGCGCCAGGGAAGGGGCGTGTAACCGTAATTAGCCACCACGAGCGGCACGGGATGTATCGACAGCGCTTCCTTCGGCGACGCTGCGCGCCAGTCTGACGCACCGGTGAGACACGCGACGCATCCCGAGACTGCGCACGCCATTCGGATGGCCAGGTCGCCGGGAGAAAATGGTCGCAGCGCGAGGAATGACAACAGCCGCCGACGACCCACACGCACACCATAGTCTCCACACGACGAGGAAGGCCAGCGTCCCTGGCACGCACCGAGCCTCGCAGACTTCTCATTCCGGGCTACAAAAATAAAAATTCAACACTCCTTTCGTTATCGCGACCCCCGTGCTTCCTCGAGCTCCGACATCTCTATATCCAGAGTGCCAGCGAGGGTCTTTTTTCCTGAGTGGAATGCGACACCGCTCCAAACCTGCATGACAAGTAGCAACATATGCTCCGCGCGGCTCAGCGAGAAAGCAACTGCATGCACAAATAGTAAGCACACCGGACTTCAATCTGAACGGCTACGCAGGCAACTTGAGTCGTGACTGCTACTGGGGCTGGTTTCCGCAAACAGCGTTTCCCATAAAAAATGAATAAACAGAGATCACATAAGAGCGTGACATAAGCTATGTCCTAATAAAAGTCGACAACGGTGAAATAAAACTAAATACATGTATAGGAGCAATAGCTTTGTTATGCCTTATAACCCCCCCCCCCCCCTCCAAAAAAAAAAAAAAGAAAGAGAGAGAAAAAAAAAAGAACAAGTAATGCGTTAAATGTCACTGCTTGATTACTAGGCATAAACAATATAGAGCTAGGCTCTGAAGTTTCGTGTAACAGGTCTGGCGGACACCAAGATCCACAGAAATAGCACTGCGCTCCCAGAAAAAACACCTTGTACTGCTTGAATAAACTTTACCTAGTTCATGCTTCGTGTCTGAAGGTTTGGTTTGGTTTGTAGGGTTTAACGTCCCAAAGCAGCTCAGGCTATGAGAGACGCCGTAGTGGAGGACTCCGGAAATTTCGACCACCTGGGGTATTTTAACGTGCACTGACATCACACAGTACAAGGGCGCCTTGCTTTTCGTTCTCCATCGAAAAGCAGCCACCGCCGCAGCCGGGATCCGATCTCGCGTCCTGGTGGGTGAAGGCAATAAAAGTTGTAGTTGTTGCTCTGCTTTTCTGGTTAAGTTGTTCGATGTAGAAATGGGCACTGGAAATAAGCATAAATTTCCAAGCTCTTCAGTAAGGCGTCGCTATCCTTTCCGTTGCCAACATTCTTCGCGCCGAGTTGCCGATACCGACGATACGAATGCGTGACGGTGCTTCAACCGATGCCAAAAAACGAAAAGAGTTAGAGTTGGAAAGCTCCGTTATATTATCCCGTCGTTGCAGCGCTAAAAATAAGTTTGTTTATTTATTTTTATTTATTTTTTTTTTTTCACTTCTTCGTCTACTGCATATCCCTACCTCTGCCATTCGTATCTTGTACCAGCAAACACTAAAAGCTGCCTCTGGAAATGCCGCACAATTCACTGCTAGGGATGGGCGACTGTTGCTTGTAGGAATGCTGCTGAGCTTGCTACTGAATGCGGAGTCCTGAGTAATGGCTCAGTGGAGCAACAAAGAATTTAAAAAAGAAAGAAAATGAAGAATGAGGAAGCATGGTCTCTAAATAGTACTAGGAAAGCAAAATAAACAAAAAGACATATTAACGGCCGACAAGACAAGACGGGACCAGACCAGCATCATTTAACTTATTGCAGGTGCACCGCGCGCACATTTTTTCAGAATAAATGAAAATAGTAAATAAGGGCACTGCCGTGTATTCCGAACGTAGGAAATACATTTGCGGCGCTGGAAGTAGGTGGCGAGATGAAGAAAAAAAAAAAAAAGCAGCAGCAGCACGAGGCATTCTCGGGCCGTGCGCGCTGGCTCACAAAAATAAGTGAATCCGAGCCCAAGTAAACAGACGGGCCTTTCAATCTTTACTTTCACACTAGATTAACGCTCAACGACTTCGTTCGTGGGACCAAGTCTTCCATCACCCGCCAAGGGATGCGGCCCAACGGGGACATCGCCTTGAAGAGAGAGGGAGGAAGGAGGGAGGGGAGGAAGTGGGTTGCTGAGCGCTGATCCAACAGCCGTACTCCCGCCTTTCCCTGTGTCCCTTCCCTCGTGCTCTCCTCAGCTAGGCGGAGACGCGGAGGAGCGTCTGCTCCATGATAGAAAAGCAAAGCCCTCGATCCGGCAGGAAACAAGCCACTTCAATGAACATTTGCGGGAGCGCGGTCGCGGAATCCTTTCGAGAGATTCGCAAGACCGCCCATTAAAACAAACAGGCAAGTGAAAGGGAAGCAAACATTTATAGCGAATCACCGCGCAGACATCTCGAGATTTGGCTTTCTTTCTTTGGACAGACGCGGCAACCGATAAGGGAGGGGAAAAGGGGAGGAGACAGAGAGGAAGTAATCCGCTGCCAGCGGTGATGTTTCTTCGTTAGCCTTTGGGCTAACACGCAGCCCTAAGCCTGCGACCAGAGTGCTTTGAATAGGCTGCCGTCAGCGCGGGAAAGACAAGAAAAAGAGCACGATTGGGAAGAAAGGGCGGACTTCGTGTTTCGAGACGATGGCCTTGAATTATGTTTTGTAAAGCGAAATGGAAGAGTTTTTGACCCTAACACGCGTACAGAGCTTTTAGTTCCTCGAAACTGCTCAGCTGTCTGGCAGGGAGATATACTTTTGGTCTGCGTTGGATGCAGGAGAAAGCTTGTGTTCTTGTAAGAAGAAGGATTCGTTTGTGTTTAAACTGCTCGATAAATTATACGCAAGACTGTTTCGAAGGTTAGCTTGCTCTTAGTGCACACATACTTGTTCAAGTGCTGACAAACATGAAACATGAAGACGAAATGCGCACTTGAAGTTTTAGTGCGCGTTAGTTGCGGCTCAGTTTCTCGTTTGTGAGCCTTGTGCAAGTCAAACTGTATTTTGATGACATCCATCAAGAATTCAACCCAGGGACTGGTTCTGTTGGTACATATACTAGAGCTGGCCGCCTTTAATAGTTAGTTCTTTTATGCGATTCAGATTTCAGATGAGGCATGTACTCCCACAAAACCTTGCGCCTATGTTTGAAAAAGGAACAAGGCAGAGCTTTGGGCTAGTTGGTGAGACATCTTTGAGGAAGAAAATGAACCTCGAATACACACAGACGAATGATGCAGAAGTTGACAACACGAGCGGCAACTAGTCACTAATGTTTACTAGTAAGGAACAACGGTGCAGCAAAATCGGTGTGCACGTCTGCCCGTACTGTACCGTTAACAGATGACAAAAACATTGCGCGCGGTAAAAGGTAATAGATGTGGCATATAAAGTAACCATGTTACGCCGTAAAGAAATCCTCCATGTTTGTTGTCTTTCGGTCTCATGTCGCTTTAGCTAAGACGCGCTCGCCCTTCGACAGCCGTCCTGCGGGAGTCGTAATTCAGAGCGCCCGTCGACATAGCCCCCCCCCCCCCCCCTTCTCCTTTTTAACGAGGTTTCCCTCAATGATATCTCTTTCTTGCTCTTCCTGTGCGTGTGCGCCTGTCTTAAAGCAAGCACAGCAAGGAAATTACTCCGCAGCAATGACCGCGCCAGGGAAAGAGGCTCCATGGAAGAAGGCTCCTCCCTTGGAAATGACGCCACCTGCTCAAGGAAATTGTGCGCGCCCGTCTCATCGTCCGCTGACGCAAACAGGAAAAGAAAAAACAGAGCATGGCAGAAGGAAGCTGCACCCATAACAAATATTTATGCGCTCAAGCCCGTCTGGGGATGCCCGTAGTACAGCGTATCGCATGCGTTGAGAGGAGAGAGAAAGGAAGAGAGAGGTGAGTGTTCCCGCGCAGTAGAGAAGGGCGCCGGCGGCGTCGCCCCTTCGCATGCAGGTGATAGCGCCCGCAGAGACGGGTTGCACAATCGGGGCGCAGGTTTTGCCGGACTCCTCCTCCGCTCCTGGCGCTCTCTACTGCGGTTTTGTGTTGGTCTGTTTTAACGATACGTATCGGAAAGAGGGCTCCATGGAAGCATTAGCGCATATAATGCACCCTGTATACAGGTCATACTGCTTCCGGATGGCAACTTCTACACTGCATAGTTGATCTTCTCCTACGAAGTTATAAAGGTTTCATTCGATTTTACGCAGCCTACATAGCGACATTCTATGAAGACGTTACAGACAGTATGTTTCACCAAAGGCTGTCAGCAATGTTTAAAAGTAGGATATCTGAGTTACAAGAGAGCTTTCTGCAGGTGGCACGGCATTGTCAGAGGTGGTATGCATCAGTATAGAGCTACAACTTGTTAACTATAGCTCACGGCTTAACTAATATTGAAAAGTCATCATTTAAACTATTATGTTAGGATTGCCATTTATCGTGTGGCTTGTAGCCCGCTGCATCTAATATTCATGTCAAGTCTTAGATTAAAAAAAAAATGTTTTTTTTTTTCGTCACCGCTGTACAGCGCAAACAATTTTGCGACCGCACACACGCCAAGTCGAAAACGAGTGCCCTGAACAAGCATGTAGGATTTGCATTCTATACCGTAATAATAATAATAATAATAATAATAATAATAATAATAATAATAATAATAATAATAATAATAATAATAATAATAATAATAATAATAATAATAATAATAATAATAATAATAATAACAGTAATAATAATAATAATATAACAATAATAATAATAATAATAATAATAATAATAATAGTTTATTGCCACAATACATTAACAAGCATACAGACTCGGGCCTGTCAAAGCCAATAGGTGTTTTGAAGGACTCGGCCCGGCATCAACGGCGAGCGTACAGAGATGGCAAAATTTTGTCATAAAATTAAAGACACACTGAAAATATTCATAGAAAGCATATTGCAGAAAACCCATATTTGAAATGACGATGTCAGAGATTTCAACAACCTTTAAGGTTTTGTTTTTGAGGTGGCGTATAATACACGGTCAGGTAAACTGTTAAAAACTGTAGGGACATATACACATCGCCTTGGTTTTCCATATCGTGTTGAGGACCTTGGCACCATGTAGCGTTGACAATTCTGCAAAGATCTAGTAGGGACTGATTTAATCTTGAAGGCAGGAGTCCAAAAGTGTCGGAGAACAACTGTTTGTTTATATAGGCACTCAAATGATGGAAGACGAAGAAAATTAAATAAATGGAAGAGAGAGAGAGAGGAAAGCTCATAGGCAATACTTTTCAACATGCTTTTGAAAAGAGTTCACGCGGTCATGCCATGTTTGAGAACAATGCGCGAGCAAGGTGATGCCATGCCTTACAACGCTGTATGCAAGTGCGTACATGACTTTTTTTTTTTTACCGCAAAAGAAAGAAAATACTTAACTGTAAACAATAACCACGCCGTGCTTCGTAATATCCGCTACAAATATGTGCAATGTGACTGCGCCATGAGAGATCGCTATCAAAGTAAACACCTAGATACTTTATACAATGAACACTTTCCAATGGAGTACATTGACAACCCAGACCGCAACTTCGGCGCAAGAAAAAAAAAGAAAGAGAAAGATTCATTCAACAGTGTTCTTCTTAATGGATTTCTAGAACATACCAGATTAGTTTTCTGTTGCTTTATCAAAAGGTCATTCGAAGAAAATCAGTTCATTGCATTACAAATATTTTCTTGCAGTAAAGAAACCGCTGTTTTGTAGGAAATGTGCTTTGTTAGTAGAACGGTATAGTCGGCGTACCGAAAGACCGTGCAGGTGGAAATTACAGACGCTTAATCATGAAGAAATAAATTGAAAAGTAATGGTGAAAGAATGGACCCCTGTGGTACTCCTGCTTTCAAACACTGTCGGCTGCTAACCCTGTGATGATATCCAGAGCCGACTTGCGAACAATCATGTAAATAACTGTTCAAAATGTCATGGCACGGCCCCCTAAATCCGAGCAGATAGAGTTTCTGCAACAATATTTCGTGGTTCACCGCTTCGAAAGCCTTGGCATATATCTAAATACAGGCAGCAGGCGAATAGATTGCGGCCAAAAGCCGCATGCAATTGATCCGAGAATTCTTCGAGAAGAGAAAACGTACCACGGCCTTCAATAAAACCAAACTGTCGGTCCTAAATAATGGATTTTTCTTTTCTTTTCGAAAATCATGTCATGCATTCAAGCAAAACGTTTTCTATAATTTGGGAAAGTACGGGTAAAATCAAAATTGGTATATAATTCTCAGTTTTCTTTCTTGCCACCCTTATACCTTGGTCTCACAATTGCAGTTTTTAACATACTCGGGATTGCAGCGGTCTCTAAGAATTCGTTAAGGATGACGAGGAGGATATGCTCAAGAGCTTCAAACTTTCTACGAAGCAGAGGCATTGAAATACCGTAAAGACCAGGGGGTTTATTACGCTAGAATGACGGCCTGAGGGGCGAGAGTTGGTTAATTACTTGAAAAATACTACGGCTCAAAGAAGACGACACAAGAATGTGGTGTCCTTTTCTTTCTTGTGTTGTCTTCTTTGCACCGTAGTGGTATTCAAGGTTTATTACGCGTACATATCTCAACCAACTCTCGGTTTTAGTGACAGAGGAACAAGCTATTCTTCTCTAGTGTCTTTATTGATACTACCAAAAGTGATTACGGAATAAAATAAGCGCGCACCTTCAAATTTACAAACGAGCAATGTTTGTTTCATTCTCCCTATTTTTCTTTTATTTATTTATTTATTTATTTTTTTTTTGTTTCAGAGCCATGTACGTATTCTGCGACGTGCGACTCGGAGTTCTATCGGTCTTTGTATCTGCCAGCGAAGCCCCTTTAGTATGAAAAACTCGGAAAAAGGTATTTGGTCAACCTCGCCGCTTTTCGACGGATAATCGATACTAGAGGAATAGAAATACGCCTTGCACAGTAAGGGATAAAGTGGTTATTTTACACAAATAGTGAGGTCAAAGGTCTATCCTCTAAGCTCGTACCTATTGTACCACCAGTGGGCACCCATTGGCGGCACCGGGGCTCAAATCCCACACCCTCGCTATGCAAGGCAGATGCTCAAATCACTAATGTCACAGCGGGCTTTACGGCACAAGGCGCATTTTGGTCTCTTGAGGATCGATTGTCCATCAGGAGAGTGGTCAAATGCCAAGCGATCCCTCTTAAGAGAGCCCAGCGCCAGACCGGGGGAAATCTTGTGACCATTACAAAACCCGCTGGGCACACGGCAGCACCGGGCATCGAATCCAGCACCTCCCAAATGCCGACACTTTGCTTTGCTAGCCCATACAACAAAAAAGAAAACAGAATGTTCAAGTAAAGGAGGGACAGAGAGATAAAGAAGGAATTTCCGCGCATTCGAAGTCCTCCGCTCTACTTGGGAGCGCAAAGTTCTGGATCCTCCTCTTCGCCCGTTACACGCAAAAGCAGCTACCGAAGAGAAGCTTCTTTGCGGACGGCAGCGCTCGGCCACGGCGGCCCACCGCGCGATGCGCGTGTTTCGCCCGAACAACGACAACGGCGCTAAAAGATTCAGTTTCGGCACTAGGAGGCCGCTGCGAACGTCTGTCCACCCGACGCAGCAGCCTCATTTTACTTTTCATTATGCACTCGCTGCCAATTAGCAATCGACCCTCAGGGCGCTTAATTAAATGGAACAACCCCGTGACCGGCATCCCCCCCCCCCCTCCCCCCCTCGCACGACACGAGATAGACCCGTCGGGAGAGTGGTCGCGCGCGGACAGCGGCCCCTCTTCGCGTATTATGCGCTGCATGGCGCTTTGTCATTGCTTGCTGCTTTCGGCGCGTGCACGCGCGGATGTCTAATGGGCAGGGTGAGAGGGAAAATGGGGGAGGAACGGACAGACGTGGGACGGGTCCGCAGCTATCGTAACGACATTGCCCCGGCCATTAATTAAAAGGGAAGGCCTGGGCGTCGCAACAGGCGTGCCCCGTAGCGGAGGCGGAGGCGGCGGCGACAGCCCCGCCGCGAGCCAGACAGGGAAACTCGGGGTCAAGGAGAAAGGCCACCGTTTCGAACGAACATCCCTTCTCCACGTTCGACCTCCCGCTCTGCCTGTGACGTCGAACAGCGGCGCTTGTCAAAAATCGGTAATCGAAGTAAAACGTTAAACTCAAAATGGAGAAGAAGGCACCTTAGCACCGGTATTATTTCCCGACCAAACAATGCGTAGCAGGCCCTGCCGAGGTGAGCAGGAGGATAGAAAGAAAAAAAAACGAATAAAGAAAAAATGACAAAAAGTAAAGAGTGATAGGGTTGCACGTTTTGTTTTCCGATTTCGGAGCTCAAAGTCGATTTCTTGAATGCCAAAGGAGATTCTGGCTATGCAAGAATGGGACAAGAGACGCTGCTCGGGAAGGCGACTCACTTCTAATATTCCCCTAATGAGATCGGCAGCGCAGTATGGTGGGAAGGCTTAGAACGAGCGACGAACATTCCGCCAAGCTGTCCGACGTAAAAGAAAAAAAGAAAAAGAAAAAGAAAAAAAAAAGAGAGAAGAAAAAAGAAAGCTCGTCACCGGAGATAATTCGTTTCCCTTTTCCGTACAACAGCGGACAGTCAATCAAGTTGACGATAAATTTAGAGCATAGAACCTAAAAGAAATGCTTTAGGTTTCGACCAAGGCAACTGCATCACTACTGGTACAGTATCAGCGAACCACGCCGCTTTTTAGCTTTTATGTGTCTTCGGTTTTGTAGCGATCCAAAAACAATTGACAACTGCATCGGCTCGGCACTCCTAGTGTATGTAGAGTTCATGCAGTTTTCAGTCAAAACATAAAAAAAGAGAGGAGGGTACTCTAAACATTTTTTTCTTTTTTCACAACGAGCAACAAAAGAAGGCAGGAAAAATAGAAGCAGCGGAAGAAATAAAACGATGTAGCGAGTTTATATCATCGCCAAACTTGGACGCCGGAGAACTACTGAAGCTTTACGACATGTGCGGCGGAGGCCCGCTATTCTCATTTGGGCCATGCATCGGGGCAGTTCGCGCGCGCTCAATAAAACACAACCTCTTTTTCCTCGGGATGTACGGTGGTGGCGGCTTTTCGCACCCTTCGTCGCCGTTACGTGCACGCCGGCGCTGTCGCGGGCCGCATGCATTTTATATGGCCTGTCTGACATATCGTTATTTCCGGTATTAGGATTTCATGCAAAACCCCTACGCCATGCAGCCCTGCTCATAACGCTGAAAATGGCGTTTCCGCACGAAACAAATTTGCCAACCTGTGGGTAGCTCCCTCGCATCTCTTAAACACAAGCAAAAAAAATAAAATAAAATAAAATATCAGCAATAGAAAACATAAATTGAACGGCATTCTTGACATGTGGGGAGAGGATGAGTTCGCAAATACACTCAGAACGTGAACCGATGATGTGCCTCGATAACAGGGCCCCTCTGTTGCCCAAACAGAGTCCGGGGCCCGCAGACTGAGCCATATAGCGATATATGTACTGTGTTTGCCAAAAGTAACTAAGCAGCACGGTTTGCTCCTAAGTCGTGATGTGAATGCTCCACTGAGCATTCACATCATCCATCAAGCACAAAATCATTGCTAGGTAAGTAGAACCCTTTGCATCAGCTTTCAGGACGTTTTGGTATTTAGGGAATCCGTAACGGCACCGCAGTACGACTGAAAAGCAAGTCGTGCGGCCTGTTTACCTTTGGCAAAGGCATATCTTACAAGGTACGTACCTTGTAACCAGCATCCGAAGCTCCGTTCTGTGCCGGCACATTTACGCGATAGCCTCCTGCAGAAAGCTGGCTCCAAACGAAGGCTGTTGTCTAATAGCCTTCTTGTATGTGGTCACCGCGTGCGGTGCAGATGGTAGTAAAGAAAAAGAAAAAAAAAAGCAATACGGACACGCAAAACGGCCCCTGCTAAGAATGTTTGCATGATTAATCCACGGAACTTGTATTCAAACAATAACGGATTTGTAATCAAAACGCCAGCAAGGGCGTAATCGACTTTTGCAGACCCACTGGTAGGCAAAGTTTTATAGCGCGCACAGACCAGTCTCTGAGGGTGATTAGAATTAGGAATGCCGCTGTTGCACGTCTTGCGGCGTACATAATCTACGCGCTCATCAATGCATCATGAACGCCCGCCGCGGTGGGGCAGTGGTTAGGACGCTCGACTACTGTGCCCACGGATGAGGGATCGAATCCAGGCCGCGGCGGCTGCTTTTCAAAGGAGGCGTAAAGCAAAGCGCCCGTTTGCTGTGCGGTGTCAGTGCACGCTAAAGAACACCAGAGGGTCTAATTCTGCGGAGCCCTCCGCTACGGCGTCTCTCCTAGTCTGAGTCACTTTGGGAGGTTAACCGCTAGAAAAAACAAAACAAAACCAATACATCATGAACTGAAAAAAAAAAAAAAAAGAAAAAACAGAGCAGGCACTGATATGCTTAGCCTAAATAATTTGTGCGACGATATTATGAAAATCAAGCGTCTTACAGGTTACACGAATCCTATTAAGGCCGATTGACGCTGCATAACTCGGGAGCTGGCGCAGTTGAAACGTCAGCGCATTATACTTTTATTCTCGGCCACTGAAAAGCCGCTGGCTTACGTAATAATGTTAGTCCACCTTCCAGTCAATGACACTTGCGAAACACTGGAAAGCTAAGCACGAAATTGCAGTGCGCAATTAATAAAAATAATATCTCTACGAAACTAATCCAACAATAACGTGCAGCATCTAGGTCTATTTAAGCTAGAATGCCAAAGAACAAGAATGAGTATCAGAAGAATTGCACACGCTTACGGGTACATTTATCGGGGCAACGTTTCAATGTTTTCATGCCAATGTTCATATCAGTGCAACGAATACTTATCGCTTGGAATCGTCTGGAAAATAGGCTTTGTAATGGTTGTGTCAGAGTCAAATGGAGCGCGTGCAAGGAATGTAGTTCAGAAGGAAGCAACAAATAAAAAAGCAAACACTGGAAGACCTTATTTCTTGAAGACTTAATACTGTAGCGTCCAGTCTGTCAAAAATGCAAAGACCAAGGGGTTTGCTTGCAAAAGCCCTGTAACGCAGTTCCTGGAAAAAGTCGAATACCTACAGGCTCGAGTAGGGTGCAGGACCAAATTCCTCGTCACCTGCGAAAATGCTAACGCTAGAGATGGTCTATGGGTGCGGATGCAGAGCGTAGAGCAAAACGCCTTGGCCTGCGTACTTTTGACAAAGACTGTATGTCTATTTTGAGGAGAAGGCCATTATGCGTATTGTTTCTCCAGCAGCTATTATTTTTTCTAGTTCTGCCGCGAGATACAGCTACCCTGTTCGCGTTTCTTTTGACGATGAGAGCAGAGCACGCGTCGACCTGGGCTTGAGTGCAGACTCTTCTCCAGCTCGAATGTCACGTCGGGAGCGACAAATGAAGTCCTCAAGTTTTATTGGAGTCTTAAAAGTGTCCGAGGCCACCTTTACTCACCTGCATTCCATCCGCGTACAACGCATTACTTGAGTCTGTGACATGTTTTGTAGCCTAGCAGCCGGTCTAATTTAGACCACATGTTCTTCGTTCCTCTTAAACGCTTCAGACACTCGCAATGTGTTTATGCGTACCGCCGCCGTGCGCGTACAGAGCCAGAGCATTACGCCGGAAATCAATAACCTGAAATTATTATTCGAGAGCTCCAGCAATTGATACGTCGCGGAATGCGGAAAACAGGCCGGAAAGGAAGGACGGAAGATTGCGATGTTGTTTGCTGGTTAGACTTTAGCGCGCTGCATGAATGTTCCAAGACGTTTTTATTCTCCTTTTCTTACCACGTTGAATGCGTTCTCCGGCCGCAACCTATATTGTGAGCAACGCTTCAGGTATTGTTTTGACTTCCGCCGTTTAAAGGAATCATTTCATTTCTCTTTGCGAAGGTCTTGAATATTCGTTTCGACGCGAGCCGCGCCGCCCCGTTGTATAAGTTTGTGCGCACTTGTGGGTATTTTGAGTCGAGTACGAGGACTGTTTACCATTCCGCTGCCGCGCTGCGTAGCTGCCGTTATTTGCCAGTAGGCTAAAAGCTAACTGTGCATACGCACTCCATAAATTCACAGCCATAGCAGCTTAGGACGAGGGCGGAGGCGTCTCCAGAAAAGCGTTGCATCTCTTCAGCCTCCCCCTGAAAGCAGCTCTCAATCGCTACAGAACAGGCTCGAAGGCTGACGGCGGCGCGGCGGTTTTCACTGGGTGCTTTGTCAAACTCGCGAGCCCAGCTTTCAAGTTCAACAAAAAGCCGGAGGGGGCCGTGAGAAAAGAGAAACAAAAACAGAAGACAAAAAATTGTACGGAAGAAAAAGGCGGCGGCTGTCCCGTTAACCAAGGGGCCCTTTAAAACCCGCACGAGCCGCGGTGCGCGCGTCGATGCGCGTACGTTTACTGGTGCTACATGTTTCCGGTCCAGCGCGGTGCGCTGTCACAAGCAGCAGCCGCCCTTCCGCATCGAGGCCCCCGCTTCGCCAAGTACGTGCGCTTCGCAAGGAAGAAAAATCGCAAAAACAAAAACAAAACGAAGCAACAACCGATCGGAGCAGTCAGAAAGAAGCAAAATAAATGTTTCAGCTGCTAGAGTACAAAAAAAAAAAAAAAAGAAAGAAAGAAAGCCATAAGTAAAAACCCTACCAGAAGGCAAGCGTCGAATGCGTCGTTTGTTATGTCCACTACAGCGCTCCAGTCTTGTCTGTATACCTTCAACTCTTTAGCGTCGTTTCATTCTGCACGCCCCTTTGCAAACAAATCTGCCTGCTTCAGCACTGGCACGTGTATAGAGAACGAACGACGCAGCACATGCATGTATGGAAGGGCTTAGTCTGCTGAGCCAGCTACAGGACATGCAAGAGGTGCAAAAAAAGAAAAAAAAGTAAGAATGAAGGCAAAAAAAAAATCAGAAAAAGTCCTTTCTTGCGCCGAAATAAAAATCCGCTCTTGTTAAACACAGGAGAGGATTTGCGTTCGAGATGGTCTCGCGGTATAATTTTCCAAAGCATCGCAGCTGAGCCACATCAATTCAAAAATGCGAACTAAGCTCACTATTTCGCGTACGAATAGTTTGGTTACTGATGCAACACTTTCCCATTCGAATGTCGGATCCAGATAGCTCGACTTTCTGGGTTTAGAGAAAAACGAAAGTCGTGTCTATATATCATTCGGGCATGCACGGATTCCTCATTATATATGAGCGGGTTTAGCAGCCGCAGTTCATAATTCTGAAGGTCAAGAACCATCTTGCGAAAGAGCACCACTGCAGCACACAATGGTATACGTTTCCTCGATTCGTGAGATCCTTAATGCGGGGGACGTATTAAATTCGCAGGCTCTCCTTCCTGCGCCAAAAGAACTAAGAGGTCGTGGGTGCGGATCCTATCAGCGGTATGTGGCTATCTTTCCTTCTCGATTACCTCCACGGTTATATTATTATTTCCCAATTATCAACACTACACAAAAAAACCAAATCTTTCCTTGGTGGCAGCGGCTGTTGAGTTTCCCTATATGTGTCTCATAGCGAGTTGCTCCTCCTTCTACACTTCTTTTCTGACACGCAACAATGAGACGTTTGAAAAATCAAGTCGTTTCAAAAAGGGAAGCCGCAGACACCTCGCTGGTGCAGAGAAATCGGTTCCGAGAAGACGAAAGACGATTTAAAACTTTCCTTCACACCCTTGACTCACAATAATAAAAAGGTAAACGGTACAACTGAGCTGGAAATTCACAGTTCGGAGGAAGATATGAGGAGCGTATTGAGAAAGGTCAAACATGTAATAGCTCACGTACATGAAATGGACATTAAGAGTCTATATAAAAGACCGAGAAGTAAAATATTAGAGAAGAAACACCACGCCACTGACGTAGGTCCAAGGAATACACCAGTCAATCGAAAACTCGTGACTGTAACAACTGGCTGCTGCTGCGCATAAGTGCGCCTCTTCCTCCCACGAGTACGAGAGCTGTGGGTAAACGCCCTCTTGTCGAGCGGTTACAGTTCGGGGCGGTGCTCGAAGGCATGTATACCAAGGACTAGGCATGTGGATCCAGAATTGCTCAAGAAAATGAGAGAGTATGACGGATCAGTACATCGCTTTGGACGGCCTTTTCGCATGCCTTCAAGCGCAGTAGCTTGGAAACAGTGACAATGCAACGCGTGGAATGGACGGTCTCAATCAATTACGCTACCTTCGTGATTGCTGTTTCAAGAGAAGGCCTCCAACGTCTGAAGCTTTTCAAAAAAAGCTCGTTGGTTCTGGTGAGAGTATATACGCTATAGACAGAGCAATTCATTTTTATAGTTTTGTGCCGGACGTCAGAACACTGCAATAGTACCGCGTCGCGTCGCAGAAGCGGGCTGACGTCAGCTGGTCAAGATATGGACTCACAGAGCTATTTGCCCGATGCCAACGTTCTTTAGCAATCAGAGAGCACCCTTGTAGTGTTTGTACGTACATATCGCTACGAAAGCGAACTGCTTAATAATAACAAACTATCGTGGCGAAGGCTTCGCGAATCTTGTTCCTCATAAGGATATAATAGCCCCTGCAGCGCAGCAGGGCACCGAGACAGGGCATAAGATCGGTGGAGCAGCTGGCAGTATCAGAACATTACAGCCTTTGATATTTTATCTGGCAGCGTCATGAATACCTACCAGCTTTATTTTTCTCTCTTGTCTTGTCAAGTGAGGCATTCTGCGAGTTACGAGCTGAGCAACAAACAACGAAAACAAAAAAAAAGAAAAAAAAAAGGGAAGCCATTACTCGCACGATTCTGGCGTTCGACAGATGAGACTTCAGCGAAGCGGGACGCGCATTCCGCCGCATGTCCATGGCCACAAAGCGACATCGCGCAGCGGCCCTCCCACGCGAGAGTGGTCAGAACGACTCTGTGGCTGTCAGCCGGCCGGAGGGGGCTATCATCCGAGTCCAGTGACGAGGCTGGCAGCAGAGGCGATGAAGCGACCGACGGCACCGTCCGACATGGCGTCGGTTAGCGGGGCATTCTGGAAGACGGGTGCTCATCAGCAAGAGTTAATTAAAGACACACTGGGAACCATTCCCCAGCCAACAACAGCCCCGGTACAGTCGTCGCCTTGGAAAACTCGTCGGAACGGGCCAGAGGAGCGCGCGCCTGTCTCCTCCGAGGCAGCCGGCACGGACTGACAGCGTGTCCCCTTCGAAGGGGACATTTCCAATCGGGACCAGATCCTAAAGCGCTGCATGCGGACCGCTGCATGCCTTTTCTTTCTTCTTTTTTTTTTTTTTTTTTTTTTTTTTTTTTTTTTTTTTTTTTTGAGAGAGGATCCGACTGCCTCCATTACAGGGCTGGCGAATGCGCGCGTGCAAAAATAATTCCCGGCCGGAACGCCAGATCGGAGCCTTCACGCTTTGCGAGCCAGCAGACGGCGGAAGCGACGCGGGCGAAAAAAAGAAAAAGAAGAAAAGGAATGGAGTGCCACTGACAGAATCCATTGTGCTCCTCCCGATACGATGACAACGTGTGGCGGCCTTACTAAAAACCAATGTGCAGTCGGCGTTAGTGGCCGCCAAGGCCGTGAACGGCAAAGCTCATGCCGTCCTAGCCCACTGGCAGAGAGATGGAAGCCGAAATGAGATTGACGCGACTTCCGGAAGCCTTTGAACATCGGCGGCAGCGCGGCGTAAGCTTGTTACGAAAAACGAACTTTGTGTCCCTCGCGCCGCTGCTCGTCGCGCCTTGATCACTGGCCGCTTCCTTGCTCAGCTACGTGCGGCTGCCGGGCTCTGTTCTCGCTCAACACGGGCTTTCCTCGTGCTCCTCACGCGCACGGCTGTTTCCGAAGCAGCTCTGAGGCAAGATTTCGAGCGTGTGAGCTTAGTGCGACCTTGAAGTGTGGCTTATGGGGCTTAACGTCCGAAAGCAACTCAGGCTATCAGAGACGCCGCAATGGAGGACTCCGGAAATTTCGACCACGTGGGGTTCTTTAACGTGCACTGACATCGCACAGCAGATGAGCGCCTTGCTTTCCGCCTCCATCGAAAGGCGGCCGCCGCGATCGGAATTCGATCCCACATGCTTGGGTACAGTGGTTGAGCGTCCTAACCATGCACCACCACAGCGGGGCCGACCTTAGTGAGCAGTGTTCTGCGCTAATCTTTACGATCGAACTGAGCGCACGTGCATTGTGGACAGCGCGGCGCTGGCCCAGTAAGTAAACTATTTACGTAAAATCCTCGAATCGAGACGCTGCTGCCATCGCCCAGTGGCAATATGGCAATATGGCAGTGACCAGATGGTGCATTTTTAAATGGTACGCGCCATCCGTTGGTCCGCATTTTCCACAAAGCCACTCTGCGAATGCGAGCTTCTACTCCTCTGCATTTCCTCATGTTTCAGCAGCTGAAAACAACCAACCAGCTTCTGGCGCGCACGCACAGTTCTTGCTTGCGACAGGCGCTAGTTTCGAGAGAATTATTTTCAGGCGGCCTTGCTTGTTGCAGACGAATTTTCGCGTGCTGCGAAGATCACCCACTCGCTTCAAACGGCAAAGCAGAAGAGCCTAAAATGGTCACATCTGCTAGAATTCTCGAGAGCAAAAGCCACCCCCAGTTCTTAAATAACGTGGAATTTTAGCGCGGTAACGAGCTAGATGAGTCGGACGAAGCAATCTGCTGTCACTGCAAGTTGATCGACAACGACTACTTACGATTTGTTACATGCATAGTTGAGGATCTCATACGCAGCCGATTCCTCGATGTGTACCTAAACATAAAACTCTATGGCAGAAATTAATTCATACGAATTGTTAGAGGCCTATTGGCGCGTGTAAGGCCTAGTTTACAATGACTCCCTAGGGTCTATACACCTTGGTTTCGAAGCAAACGATAAGGTGACATAAAATTAAATTTCATGTCACAAGCCCTTTGCACGTCGTCATTCCTACCGAGCGTGCCGGCGAACGCAGCTACGAATATCAAATAAGTCGCGCAAGGCGACAAAGGCAAAATGAGCAGCGAAAACGAACCCAAATAAGATAAAGAACATTTTCTGCTCTTTCGCCTCGGAAAACATCCGCGGCCAATGTGCTCTCGCGTCGTTGGTATCGTGCATGAACACGATGCAGAGAACGGACATAGCCACCGGAGAGCCAAAACGTTCCGCCAGCACCTGCGAAAGCACGAAAGCGAAGAGAGAGAAAGAAGCAGTGGACGGAACTGGTCGCGGGCCGTATAAGATGTCCGCAGGAGAACCGCCTTCAAACAGCACTTTGTTGCGTTTCTTGTTCTCCCGCAAACGAATGGGCCCGACGGGATATGGAGGCACGCCAGCAGCGCGTTCCATCGATCAGAAGCTGCAAGGCGCCTATGAGCGATGGGCAATCCTGTAGTCCATACCATTGACACGCCAAAGAGAGCCTCGAAATGCGGACGGGTTGACGGGAGAGGAGATGAGAGCAGGGCTGGCGCGGAAACCAGAAACGCTGACGCAGATCCATACTGAGAAAATAAGAGCGCAAGAAAAAAAAACTCGCAAGAGCTGCGCTGTGAAAGCGAGACGATAAAAGAATGGACGGGGCGGGGGAGGGTGGGGGGCGTGTCTTTTCGAACGTGTTATTCCCCCGAGGAATGCTCGTTCATTTTTATTTGGCGCCGCCTCGCCCAGTGTCCCATTGACAGGGCTATAGTTCGGACAGTCCGCACTGAAGGTCTCTCGGTTATTGCGACTTGAGGACGCGCGCACGTGCTTCACTGCGAGACAACACTGTAGCGCCGCAGACCAGAGACTGCAGTGGGTGAATGACAGCGGAGAACAAATTTCGGCTCCCGCGGTTTCTTACGAGGGATCCCCGAATGGATGGATGGGAAGAATATAGGCTCCGACGCGGCAGTGTGACAACGAGATTTACTGCTATTCTTATTGTTGGAGGGATTTACGGCTGAACAGCGTATGAGAAATTTCTGGAAATAAATACGACGATTCCATATGCACAGCTCAATGATGCCAACTTGAAATGAACGGACGCTTCCCACCCCCAATGAAACTTAAAAACAAAAAAAAAAAAAAAAAAAAAAGAGGAGAGGCGCGTTGAGAAAATAATCTCCAAGCCGGTTATTTGGTTTAGTTTGTGGGGTTTAACGCCCCAAAGCGACTCAGGCTATGAGAGACGCCGTAATGGAGGACTCCGGAAATTTCAACCACCTGGGGTTCTTTAACGTGCACTGACATCGCACAGCACACGGGCGTCTTGCTTTTTGCCTCCATGGAAAAGCGGCCGTCGAGGCCAGGATTTGATCCCGCACCCTTAGGAACAGTAGTCGAGTGCCGTAACCACTGCGCCACCTCGGCGGGGTCCAAGTCTGTTGTGCAGAGGACGAAAAATTTAGTTGCACGGAATACGTACGACCCTCCGTTTTCGGGCTTCATTATGTATATATTTGTTTGCAATTCGAAGAAAGGAGAAGTTAAAATTCTGCTCCATTTATTATTTTTTTTTTTATCTCATAATTGGGTACAGGCGCGGTCAATCAAACAATGGGATCATAGCTCGTAATTTGGGGGATTATTTCTCGCATTGAGAATATTTTAATATTAGCGCACGTTTTCGGGCGGGACATGCTGTATTTATTGCTCATTATCCTCCTAAGCCATCCAGAAATGACAGGTTCCAAATACGGTCGCACAAATTCGGTATCCAAACTAACGGTAGGAAATGAAATCCACACTTTCCCGGCAAGACAAAAATTTCCACGACTCAAATTTTATTTCTCTTGCGTAATCAGAAACTCGCACTTTTACCTAACCCTTACATGCGGCCTCTTACTACTAGAAAGACACGCGACTCCCATGTGCTCTCCTTAGCTTGTCACTTTGCAAGGACAAGCTTGTACAGGTTCTTTCTTTCCTAATACAATTACAGATTGGAATAATCTGCCTGCTTCTTCCCTACAGCCTTTGGAGTAGCTAGAATTAAGCGTATAAAGAGTTGATCATTTTTGTATCATGCGTGTTCAAGACTGACATTTTCATTCTTGCTCGTGTCGCTCTAACAGCTCTCGACCAGCCTAGCAAATTTGTTAATGTCTTGAGCAGTTGTGTTTCTATGCTTTTTTTTGTATTGTATATATATATATATATATATATATATATATATGCCACTCCTGCTTGCGGACTCAGCCTGCAGTATGCCGAAAATAAATAACTAAATAAATCAGTGGAAGAAGCCGATTCGTGCTCAGTACCTAGCGGTATGGGCAAGGGAAGGAAATGTTGAGACGCAAGATGTCTTTAAAAGCGATGGCCGCCACACTATAGTAAATTTCTCGCCTAAGAAGCCCTAAACAAGCCCACGATCAGAGGAATCACTGTGAAACATGCCAAACGTGCGCACACAAAACTGGCAGCCTCATTGTAACCAAGTCTGAGGCATCCTGCGCTAAACCCTTTGCCAGGCAAATGAAAGGCATGGCGCAGAAGGACAGGGCTGGAAAGCAGGTGCGGGAAGCCCGTTGATCGAATGCGGGCATCGTATGTGCCGACGCACAACCAGCCAGATTGATCGAACATCCCCGCGCCGATAATTTCGATTCCTCCCAGCGCGCGGGTAAAGGCCACAGTGCGTCCATGGGCCCTCTCGCACCAAGGCGAAGGCTGCAGGATGCGAAACTAATGCCAGCAGGGACTCGGTAATAACGCCCACTTCGATTTACCGCATCCAGACAGCAGCATTTCTTCCTGCACGGCAGGGCAAGTTATAGCGTGCGTTTTGAAGCGCTTATTGCGTGTCCGTGCGCTTTACAGGCATGCATGACACGATAAGCAAGAGCCGTGCACTCTAGCCGGTCTGATGCCCACTTATATGGAAGGCGCTTTGGAGCTGTACTCGCTCCACTTAGGCAGTGAAACGTGCCAGCGGAGAGGCGCCCTGCCGCTGTAATGTAATTGGCAAATTACAAAGAAGTGAACACTTTGTGAGCATTCTGTTATACCTCGTAATATGGCTTCTAGAACATGCGCGCTCTTTGTCACCCTGAAACTTTTTTTCGGCACCATTTCTGTGCTTCTTTCGTTTATTTGCCATGCTTCTTGGTCCTTGTTATGCCATCAATAACTGATAACCGCGCATGTGCTCTCAGCAGTATTTGTTCGAGATAGCTGTCACGGCAGTCAAGTAAGGAACCTATTAAGCGATTAAAAATTGTCTGGGTCTATAAAAACAGTGGAGTAAAAATTCTCAAATATTTCTGTTCTTGTCACTACACGCAGACAGCCACTAGAACCAATGAAAGTTATAACTTCTGTCCTTTAGGCTATAACTAATGAGAAATCTAGCCAACGGCTTCAAGGCTAAACTTTTAAATTCAAATGGCTCTTTTCCCGCCATTCAAATTCTTGAGCTCGGTGCCGGTTAAGCAATTAAATTTGTACAGAAGCATTTTAACATTGCTTTCATGTATTTGCGGAGCAATGCCATCAGTGCTTAATTTCGGGAGGAAATCAGCACCGAACTTAATCATTTAAACTCTGAGCCTCGTTTAATGAGCAAGCAACGTGAGGCCTTTTTCACAGCAAACCATAGTCAGTTTGTAATGCAATGAAGCGACACGCATGGAAAGAGCAACATTCAAGCAATCCACCATTCAAGCACACAGAAACAACGAAAAGAAACGAGCAAGCTGACGTCGTACATTCATCAGCTAAACTTCAGACCACGGTGTTCGCACGCACGAAAAATAAAAAAAAGAAAGGAAGGAAGCCATCGCCGATTCCTCGGACGAATGGAAAAGCGTCGGATGAGACGACGCGTCTTCCAGCAATCGCGCGCAAGACGGCGTAATTAAGCGCAGCCCACTCACGACGGTCGGCCCGAGGAAACGCAGAGAAAGCCGCTCAGAGCACTCCCGCCTCTTCGTGCAGACAGCGGGCCTTGTTGCTCGCGCACAGAACACGCCCGGCACGACAACAAGCTGCGTCCTTCGCCCCGCTTGTTTACGCTGGTGACGCGGAGATGCGTGGCTTTACGATACAGCGCGCGTGTGGGCCGCCCGCGCAACCGCAGAAGGCACAGCCGCGTTCGCGTGGAAAATGCCCGACAAGCGAACAGAGTGCCCCGGGGCTACACGAAGTGCGCCGCCGATGCCGCGAACGCCTTTGCGTGTAGCGCCCGCAGGGGCCCCGGCCTCGAATAGCTCTGCACCGAAGATCGGCGGTTTCGACCGGAATGAAGTCAAGGAAACAGATGAATCCGTACGCCAACGAGACATTTGCATGAGCGCCGGTTTTTCACCGAGCCGGGAATCACGTGTCGCTTTAGACGCCTGAACGGAGCTGGACCGACGCAGATGGGAGGCTCTGTACATGGCACCAACTCTGATCAGTTTGTTACACCAGGGTGCACGATGGTTAACGGCATGCGGTAAAAAGAGACCAATAGGAAGCAAGAAAGCGTGATATGAGCAGGTAATTGATAAGCGACGTCGGCAATTACGTGCCGATGCTACTGCTATGAGGGCCCCCAGTGTAGACTCGCGAACCGTTTTGCACTTAAAGTAACACAGCATGCCACATGAAGCACAAATGCTCTCCACGGCGCATAATTATTAAGGCGAAAGCCTTTAATTGCTCATACTTCGTGGACAAAGTGTGTCCCGCTTTTGCGGCGGTTGTCGCGTGGCGTTCCTTGGCGCACGTTCAAGTGTGGGATTGCAGATGTCAGGAACGCTAGACAAGATGAGACTTCTGGAGGAAAGGCGCAGTATCTGTCACACTTTCTCCGACAAGTGTGCGTTTGGATAGCACGCCATCGCTCCTGTCGCGTGGCGTTCCCTGGCGCGCGTTCAAGTGTGGAATTGCAGATGGCAGGAACGCTAGACAAGATGAGACTTCTGGAGGAAAGGCGAAGTATCTGTCACACTTTCTCCGACAAGTGTGCGTTTGGATGGCACGCCATCGCTCCTGTCGCGTGGCGTTCCCTGGCGCGCGTTCAAGTGTGGAATTGCAGATGGCAGGAACGCTAGACAAGATGAGACTTCTGGAGGAAAGGCGAAGTATCTGTCACACTTTCTCCGACAAGTGTGCGTTTGGGTGGCACGCCATCGCTCCTGTCGCGTGGCGTTCCCTGGCGCGCGTTCAAGTGTGGAATTGCAGATGGCAGGAACGCTAGACAAGATGAGACTTCTGGAGGAAAGGCGAAGTATCTGTCACACTTTCTCCGACAAGTGTGCGTTTGGATAGCACGCCATCGCTCCTGTCGCGTGGCGTTCCCTGGCGCGCGTTCAAGTGTGGAATTGCAGATGGCAGGAACGCTAGACAAGATGAGACTTCTGGAGGAAAGGCGAAGTATCTGTCACACTTTCTCCGACAAGTGTGCGTTTGGGTGGCACGCCATCGCTCCTGTCGCGTGGCGTTCCCTGGCGCGCGTTCAAGTGTGGAATTGCAGATGGCAGGAACGCTAGACAAGATGAGACTTCTGGAGGAAAGGCGAAGTATCTGTCACACTTTCTCCGACAAGTGTGCGTTTGGATAGCACGCCATCGCTCCTGTCGCGTGGCGTTCCCTGGCGCGCGTTCAAGTGTGGAATTGCAGATGGCAGGAACGCTAGACAAGATGAGACTTCTGGAGGAAAGGCGAAGTATCTGTCACACTTTCTCCGACAAGTGTGCGTTTGGGTGGCACGCCATCGCTCCTGTCGCGTGGCGTTCCTTGGCGCGCGTTCAAGTGTGGGATTGCAGATGTCAGGAACGCTAGACAAGATGAGACTTCTGGGGGAAAGGTGCAGTATCTGTCACACTTTCTCCGACAAGTGTGCGTTTGGATGGCACGCCATCGCTCCTGTCGCGTGGCTTTCCTTGGCGCGCGTTCAAGATTGGGATTGCAGATGGTAGGAACGCTAGATAAGATGAGACTTCTGGAGGAAAGGTGCAGTATCTGTCACACTTTCTCCGACAAGTGTGCGTTTGGATGGCACGCCATCGCTCCTGTCGCGTGGCGTTCCTTGGCGCGCGTTCAAGATTGGGATTGCAGATGGTAGGAACGCTAGATAAGATGAGACTTCTCAGGCTTTCGCCATTCACTACTTTAGTCGCTAAAGTCCCTCGTAATTATTTTGATACATTCAAAGCAAATCGAACAGTCTTTTGCAGCTCTGACCTCATTTCTGTCTGTGGAAAGCACTTCGGATAAATATTAAGGGGCCGAAGTATAGTCTAACACCGAGTTTACAAGAAAAAAGGGGCGCTCGCTTACGCCGCACCAGGCTAGGGGTGCAAAGTACTGGCTTAGTACTCATGGGAGTACAAGAAAATGAAAGTTTTTCCAGGATTTTTCTGATTTCACTTATGATGCGCACTTTTCTGCGCACTTATGATGTCATCCATTGGTGAAGAGCAACCATGAACATCCTAGAACAGATTGTGAAAATGTGAAGCGTCCTTTCGAACGCGGCGTACTCTAAAATACCGTGGTTAACACGATGGTAAGAGTCGGGGGCGCGATGCATTGAAACGTATTTAGGAAAAACTTAGCGAGATATTTTTCTCGTTTCACAGAGCACCAAAGGAGGCGGCCAGTCGTTAGAAGCTCGCAAGTCTTCTGCAGTAAAGCGTGACAAAATCTACCCCGGCATTTCGAAACAATCTACTTTTAAAACCGGCCCGCAAGATGCGTGTTTTGAAGCTGGACGTATCCGTCCGCTGGGTGCTTGCTTCTTCGAATCCCGCATACTTGTCGCGTAGTCCGACATGCTGCCGCATGTTGCAGGAATGGTTTGCAGTGAGTGGTTATGCTATTAGCTTCCCGTTGGGGCTGGTAGCAACGCTCATGCGCTTCGTATGATTTAGCTGCGGATGTAGCTAATTTTTATCGCAACTTTTCTAACGTAAATTTCTCCGCGGACTGGAATCCACGAATTGACTTCATGCAAGTGCGCCATCGTCAGCACAGCCGGTTTTATTCGTTCCCTCGCAACTTTCCCAGTTGTGAGCATATCCTCAAAACTGGTGAAGTTGTGTATATATGTTCCTGCTCTCAGTGAAAAAAAAAAAAAGAAAAAAAAAAGAAATCTGGCAACACAAAATAATGTGACGTGCCGCAAGCGTAGCTCACGAGCGTGTATTAATTGCCAGTGAAGCACTTCGTTCTCCGGACGCCCTCCTAGGAGTTCATGATGACTGTGAAAACGCGGCGGGGTTCGAATAGAAACTACAAACTTGCTCTTTGTTTGGCCTTGGCAGTGGTGCATCAACTGCACGATGTGCAAACAGCGGCGTACTGCCCTTGGGCGCCTTTCTTTTTACAAGCTTAAAATTAGCACACACACGATCACTCGAAATGTATACACAACTGTTTTCCGAAATGATTACGGAACAGCTTGTTGCTAAGCTCCCGACATCGAGGACTCTGTAAATGACATAAAATCACAAAGACTGCTATAAGAGACGCCTTTAGCAAACCGCGTACCGTGTTACCTTTACCGGAGTAGCGGGATCCCGTGTCCCGTAGTGCGCACGCGCTCTGGCAGCACGGGGATTTCGTGGTACACCGTTGTGTGTGTGTGGGGGGGGGGGGGGGGAGCGTCCTTTGTGGCACTTAATGTACATGTGCGTGTTTCCGGCCAAGTTTGCAATACCGCCAATACAGGAAAGATACAGGCGCAAGACCATCAGCTCAAAGCGACAAAGGAACTTTCACCCTCGATGTGTCAAAACTTCGGTACCCCTAGAATAAAGTCAAAACCGATTACTTGATGTCCTCACAACTGGGGAAGCTAGGGAACGAATGAAACCGACTGTGCTGGCGATGGCGCCCTCGCACGAAGTCAACCCGCAGATTCAGGTGCCAGTCCGCGGAAATTTACGTCACAAAAGTTGCGATAACATCAGCTACATCCGCAGCTAAATCATACGAAGCGCGTTGCTGTCAGCCCCAACAGGAAGCTAATAGTATAACCACTCACTGCAAACAGCACCTATATTTGAACACAGAGTATAGCTGGAACGGGACAACACCAAAGCAAAGGAAGTCGATTATCACTCTGCAGCAGTTGCGGTCGTGCATTGCAGCAACTCGTGCTTATTTAAACTTTGTTTAATACCCCTGTACAGTGTAGGCGCTGATAGATTCTGCGACCGAACAGCTGCTGCAGCCCGATTTATGTCCTCGACCCTCCACTCTCTCTTTTTTTTTTTTTTTATTATTTGGTTGTGTTCCTTGGCGCTGCAGTGGGAAGCCGGGCGAAACAGGTGGTCCCTCCTAACGACGCAGTCGGGCAGATTCGCAGCTTTTCCTCGTGTTGTGATCGCTCCGTTGCGCTACGAGGGGCACCTGCGCGGCATATATCTCCCCTCGTTTTACCGCATCGTGATCGACCGGTCACGATGAGCCGCCGCGTGCATTATATCTCGCTTTGCATAGAAGAAAGCCAGACAAGTCGAGGTGCAATATGAGGACGAGACAGGACGCTCCTGCAAACGGAGGAACGGAGCTACGCCGTTTAGATGACTATAAGCGTAACGGCGTCATTCGGAAAAAAGCAAGAAACAAAAAAAAAACGTAAAAACAAAGAAACTATCAGAATTTGAGACGCCTAAAAAGAACAGAAAAGGATATAAGCGAACAATCGAAAAGCGCGCTTTTAAAGTTCTAAAAATCGGGCAATTAAATATCGCTGCATGCCGCTGAACATCGCTTCGACGATAAGAGGGACTTTAAACGCTAAGCTGCCTTCGTCTCGTTGTAAATGCGTCAGCATAAGTTTTGCGCGTCTGTTTTAGGCATGCATATACGAGCCATTAATCATTTTATCAACCCCATGCATTTCAGCAAACAAGTCGAGCAAATAATGCGCTTGTTGTGGGGCAACCGTGAAAAAACTGCATTCCTTCTGCGAGGAAACCGTGGCACTAGTGACACGTCAACATAGCTTCAACCATCGATCCATCGATAACTTGAAGTGCTTTGTAAGTATACAAATTTGTTGCGCTGTGTAGGATGAATATATCGACCAATGGTTCGAACCCCAGATGCACCTTGCGATAGCACGCGAATGCACCGCGAGGAAGAACACAGCTACTGTTCTCGGGAATCATTCAAGCAGCCAGTTTCTGGCTACCTGGTGGAGCTTTTCTGAAATGCTGGACGAAGTCGCCCGCCTTCTGACGCGGTTGCGGGCACAATCTGTAGGGGACTTGCTCCGACGTACCGTTACCGCAAGGCGTCACTGAAATGAACACGTGAAAACAACTTGCCAAGTAAGTCCGCGGATAATTCTATCAATAGTAACATAAACGAATAACAGCAGGTCAGTGACCCAATTTTCATCTTGCGAATAATGATTCATCCTGACCAGACGCCGTTCCGTCAAACATCACATTATGCAAGAGCATGTATGGCGCCGTAATATATTTGTTATCGCTGATACTTTGCCAAGTGGCATGGAAAGAGTTCGCTTATTACGAATAACATGACGTGATCTTGTTTGCAATTAAGATTTAGTTGTATCAAACATTTTGAATTGAGAAGCAGACCACGTGAGCCTATCATGTACGGAGACGCGCAAGCTCGAGCCGTGACATATTTTCGCTCACTGCCAGATCTCGGTGGAACGAAAAGGAGCAGCTCTCCATACTACAGGGTAGATAGGAGAGGGATCGCAAAACGCCGCCGGTTTGCTGCTGACCTCCGAACGGGATACTGTACCTGCCACAGTGGTACGATGCTTGCAGGAAAAATTAAAAATAAACGCGCACAGGACACAGAAGGATCGGCTCGAACATGGCTAGTTGTCTTCACTAATGATGGCCGCTATATACGCGCAGATGTCGCGAACAGAAGCTCGAGCATAACCGGAGGCCAGTCCCGTTCTCGTTTGGCAAACATCGACGGGGAAAAAAATGCTCAAGCGCCACCCATCATCCCGCTCGGCGAGGGCCACCGACAGAGCGGCGCCTACGTTATTAGTTTTGTTCTTCCGTGGCCGCATCAGGAAACACCTCGAGCACCGCGTGCGCCCATTGTGGCCCATTATGCGGACACGTGGTGCACGGGGAAGGGACGGAGCGCTACTGGCGTCCTCAGGTGCGTCAGCAGCTAGAGGCAGCGCGCGCGGCGGCAACCCGATGACGCCACTCTGTTGAACAGCATTCGGCAGACGCGTTCCCCAATGACGTCATGGACCCTTTTTGGGGGCAATGCCGCGCTTCCGGCATTGCGCTGATCGCATTTCGCGACACCCGAGGCTCTGTCACAGCGTCCGGAGACAGCGAGCACGTGCAATCTATCTGTCGGGTCGCTCCATGCATGCATACGCAGCTAATCACGCGGAAAGGGTCGCCAGTTAGCGTAACCAGCCCGTGAAAAGGGCCAATTATGTACATCGAAAAAAATTCGAACTGCCGCGATACTCAGTTGAGAACAAACCCCACTGTTTAAAATAACTTTTTGGCGTAGTTAATTCATATCCTGCTGTTTGCCTTCGTCCTCAGTTCTGTTTTATGCCGCCTTTGAGATATAGAATCCCCCGGAGTGGTGCAGTGGTTAGGGGGCTCTACTACTCTGCCCAAGGATGTGGGATCGAATTCCGGCCTCGGCGGCCGCTTTCCGGCGGGGGCGAAAAGCAAGGCGCCCGCGTGCTGTGCGATGTCAGTGCACGTTAAAGAACCCCAGGTGGTCAAAATTTCCGAAGTACTCCACTACGGCGTCTCTCATATCCTGAGTCGCTTGGGGACGTTAAACCTCAAAACCAAATCAGACATATAGATGAATCCCCTTGGTAGCAGAACTTATCCGGGTCTGTTTGTGCGAAACTCAGCGGGGACATCTAACGAACAATGGAAGGAAAATGCGAAAACTATGCCACCGCTTCAGAAGCTTACGACGCGGGTTTCCCGTTCGCGTACACTTGCTCGCGTGTCCGAAAGTATATATCATGATGATCGGTGTGATGCAGGGAGCATCGAAGGCCGGCCTTCGTGAGTGGCAACGGGCCGTTTGGGTAGAAACGCGCCGCCGACTATAATCAACGAGCACGTCCGGCGCACGCTCATCGGCACTTGGTCGCCGGAACGCAGCCTCCGAGAAAGCTTCTCCTCGAAGAGAGCGTTACTCCGCCAGGAGCGCGAAAATTCAGTGCGCTCGGGATTATCCCCTCTTTCCGCCGGCGGAAGCGTCCGAGAAAGCTTGCGACTATGCACACGCCACAACACTCGGCCACTCTCTATGATTGGTAGCCCACCGCGGCTGCGGTCACGCAAGCCACGCGCTGCGGCGTTTAGTTTACGCTGTTGACGCTTGCGCCGTTTCTTTTACAGCAACTACGTTGTTGCAAGGACACCGCGGAGTGACTGCACGCTGCTTGGGAGCGCGCTAACAAGATTACCGGTAGTGTTCACTGGTGTAGCCTGCGGTACAGCTGGAAGTACTTTGTTTGTTGGTCTGTGCCATCCATCAAGGCCACGGTAGCATGCCGTGTTCTGAACAAACGTCGATGGATAAAAATGAATATTTACGCTGACCTTGCGACGCCAAATAAGGTGCTCGAATGGTGCTGTGATTCTAGTTTTTTTTTTTTTTTTTTTAGTGCTCCTTTTTGCACATGTCCGTCTCCTGAAAGGACTCCAGATCGAGACCACAGTGAAGTCACAGTGCTATTTGTCCTAGCGCATTATAGCCAGTGCCGGCCGGTTTCATTGTATAGCCTGAAAACATCAATGTTTTATCAGCACGGTGGGCGTACAACACTGTGAGTAACATAGTGTCTACGCAAAAGGCCTCGTCGGATCATAAGACAAAAAAGATTTGTCACATTCCTATAGAGAGCCTTACAAGTGTAGCGAAATAAATGTAGAAAGAAGGAAAACAAAAATGTTTGTCTCACTTCGTTCGAGTTTACGTATACTCTATATATAAACGCTTCCGCTGCTAGAGGAAGAGCCAACCGGCGCGGTGGACGGGATAACCAGCTCTTCAATAAGAGACCAACCCCCCAGAGTGGACAGCGCTACCGGGTATCGGGCTCCTAACGTGAAAGATACTAGACCAGGAAAACAAAGACAGACCTAACCTCGAGAGCCTTCATCGCTGATACGAGAGCGCTCCGGAGCGGGCCGAGCACGTGGCCAAAGATCATGCCAATAACGGCTGAACGAGCTGCAAGGCAGCACGTTGCTGCTACAGATAGCGCTTATCTCAACGAGCTTTTGGGGAGCGTCGCGACTCCAGGGCAATCTTGGCGGCCGGTCGGGAGCCCTGGCCCTGGCCGTAGCGCACGCACGCACACGACACACCGAAGGCGAGCGGATTCTCGTCACTGGAGAGGAACAAATAGGCGCGCGTCTTTACGCCGGCATGCGGACCTGCTGCAGTAATCTCTTTCGAAATCGACGGCCATTCAAGAAGTGCTAAAACAGCCATACTGTGTCCATTTCGCGCACGCATGGCCGCCGCGTCACAGCGCACGGAAACTTCCCAAGATGCGGCTGTGTGTACTCTTTGTCGCATGGCACCGCCTGCATCGCTCAACTGGCGTCTCGTGACAACGAGGAGTCAGATTTCACTTTTCAGCCTTTCTTGCCGCCTTTTTCTTGTTCATAATTTTTTTTTTCTTTTAGGGGGGAGGAGTCTATGTCACAGGGCGCCAGAGGGGCACCAACACGTGAGAAGATTGTGCATGAAGACGATCTCGTCCACTCGGCCAGAATAACTCTAGGCCAGAGTGGGAGCGAGCGCCATTATGACTTTTTGGAATGTTCCCAGTGCAAACATCGATGCACCAAAAGTGAGTGCGTGAAGCCACTTGTCCCGGTTAAGAAGTGCACCATCTCGACATCATCATGCTGAATGTATGCGTGTTTTTTTTTACCAAAAATGTTCTTCCTGGCGAGAAGAGGACGACGTGTTTGAGACACATGATCGACATTTTAGTGGTCGACTGCGCTACCTACACGAGAGCAACCACTGTGAGCGAACTTCTCACCAACAAGCTGTCGGGTATCTTCGAACAGTAATCAAGTGAGCGCCACAGGGTGGTATTAAAAGCTTACGTTTCTGGTAGCTTACATATATATTCCCCGTCACAGTTTTGACCCGGGGTCTTCCTGAGCTTCGAGTGTCAAGGTCGATATATTACGAAGACGATAATCTTGCGCAACCACGGTCAGATTTAAATTCCAGTTTCCGGAGCTTCACTATTTCATAGTTACCACGAGGATAAGAGATGAATAGGCCAACAGGACCATTAGGTCATCCAAGCGGAGCTTTGGCCTTTTCATTACTCACTTATAGAGATCGCACGTGCAAGATGTGCATATGGGAGAGTATATGAACGCGAAACGAAGAGCACGGCTTTATGATATATCTTTCTGGAATGGAGGCTCGGAAAAACAAAAGTTCAAGAGGAATGCACGGCTGTCGCTAAAGGCATGATCACCTCTCTGATTTAGTGAGGTAGTATTGCGCCACGCGGTTTTCTCGAATATTAAACAAGCCTGCGATCCCCAAGTGCAGCCTCTCCACCCATACCTGGCCCGTAATTGTTCCGCTGTTCAGTCCACGTTCGACAATTTGTCGCAAAATCCAGTTGCCGTATTGCGCGGCCTTTATGAATCACAGAAAAGAGCTGCCACGCACCGCCAAATCACTGAAGTGGCTTAGTGCACTTGCTGAACTAGCTCAGTTAGTTACGTAGTCGTTCGTGCGAATCGGGCTGCCCTGGAACAGCTCAAAAATGAAGGGTACAAAAGCCGCCACGAAAAACGCGGGCCGTGTAGTATTTATTGCGCAAGTAGAACACACGTGCTTTGGAATTCCGATAGCCTCACTAGGGTTTACGTAAAGGTTAGGCGGTATCGGCTGTCGAGAGTGAACTGCGCAATCGCTGAGCAAGGTTACTAATTGCGATGAACTCCGCGCGGTACGCTTGACATTCAATGGAGTACTTGCGCCGTTCTCCTCATTTAAGGTAATATTCCTTTTTTGGAAACGTTCTTTGATGAGGGCGCCACGATGGGGGCAGCATCATTTGCGAGAAAAGGACACGTAAATAGAAGGTGACGTATGGTCGAGCGATGCGCGGTGCGTATAGCACGCTATGGGCAGAACATTTCCTTTGTTGTGCGCTGTGCAAATCCTTCATCGATTCGTAATCGGCAGAGTGAAATTTAACACGACGCGAAGGTACCACGACACAGAGTGTAAAAGAGGAAAACGGAAAAAGATTTCTTCGAGCTATCGATTAAAGATCAGTCCCCCATTTAGGAATTTTCCTCGCGATTTTTCTCATTACTGGAACCTCGACTGGTCCACGCAGTGATAACCCGACTGTAATGAGGGTTCCGTTGCGTGATTAATTAAAACCACCAGAGCGTGTGTCAGAACATGACATCTATGACAAAAGCAATTATAGGGAAAGTAAAAAAAAAAACACTACGAAAGGAAAATAAAGGTTGAGGGGAGCGGGTGCATACAAAGCCTGACGGAAAGGCCGACGCGTGTGATCGAGAAATCGTGACAAAAACTGGGACGCCCGCCGAAGCTTCTTGGCGGTAAGGAACATAATATAGGGACGATACAGGGCTATTATTATAAAAGCACTGCTTACTATTCGCCCACTCACTTTGGACTACGAAGTTACACACAGCTGACCAGGAGAAAGTGATCAATTAAAAAAAAAAGAAATTAACGTTTTATTACTACGTCATTGGGTGGAGACCTTTCAGGAATAAGAGATGCCGCTGCAATGTATTCTGCGTAATGAACCTTCGATCTATAATCCATACAGCGGACACTAAAAAGGCGCGTAGAGTAATAAGCACATGATAGAGGTGCATAGTTAAATATCATAAAATTCGAACTCGATTTCCATTCTTAATGAGGTGCACAAAGATCTGAATCGAGGAAAAAAAAAAGACTAGAGGTCAGAAATATGGCACTGATGATATTTACAATGCAAAAGGATTTCTAATAAACTTCAGGGGAAAAAAAAAGATATACAGCACATTTTTTGGCTTACTTAAAAAAAGCAGTTTTTCGCAACTTTACCGGCATGTTAGAAGGGTCATCGCACAGCTGGCGTATACCACGGAAACAAAGAGTGAGAGTGCGGACAGAAAACTACGTGCAGCAGCTTTAAAGGAACATGTCAGTGGAACAAGGAACATTATATACTCGAAGTTCAAGAGAAGCATTTTTGAGGTTATCTTTGAGCTTTCTCCTGACTGTAGCGTGCTTCAAGGCAGTGTCGCAAACCGTACATTGCGCGGTCATATCAAACAGTGTGCGGGCACTGCGCATAAAAGTACCCCCCTTGATTTTTTTTTTTTTTTTTGAGGCACTGGCTTTGCTGGTGGGTGCGGAATGAGCCGGCTCGCAGGCCCTTGAGGCAGCCGCTCCCAGGCAGCAGCGCCTGGGAACAGGCCGGGCGTGCGACGAGCTCGTGCGCGGTTCGCAGCTGGCAGCAGCGAGCGTCGCGGCTAGACCACGGCCAGCAGTCGCTGCAGACGCCCTTAAAGCCTGGCATAACACGACAGAGATGCGTCTCTGGTGCATGCACGGCTCCAAAGGCACGTACTTGCGCAGGCAAACGCCCCTCGTGGCAGAGCAGAGCGCGCGGGAGCCGGTGGATTGCGTGCACAGTTGAGGTGGCTCACCGGTAAGGCGGCGGAGCGGCCGTGCGAGGGAGAGGTCAGCCTGTGGCGGTGCTCACCGACGTATGCCGGAGGAAGCCAAAACAACAGAAAAAAATCAGATGCACGCGAGACGACGGATGCCGATGGGCCGCGATTGATGCTGCGCGTGCCGGCGGCCGCCGGTGACAGCAGTGGCGCGCGTTCTAGACGCCGGCTCCACGCGACGAACGACGTGCCTCCACAGCGCTGCGTGTTCCCAATTTGCTCCGCGCCTCCCACGAGCGTTTCCTCCGAGCCTCCTCCCCGCGCGGTCACGTGGGCTCGGCGCGTGCGCGTCACAGCGCCAGGGAAGTTTCGTCCCCGTGGCCTAGGGATAAAAAGGAGCTGGCCGGAGCGGACCGCGTAGCGACGGCGGGATGATGCTCACGCTCCGTGCACACTACTAGCGCGGCACGCTAAGGTTGAGCCTGGCGAGTTGTGAGATAAGCAGACACTGGATGGGGAAAAGGAATTGTGTGTGTACGTGTGTGGGAGGGGGGGGGGGGGTATCTATTTTGGAACCGCAATTAGCTGCCGGCTGGCCACAAATCCCACACGCGCGCCTAGCCTGCGGCCAGTGACGATGAAGTGGCCAACGCAAATTGTTTGTCCTTTGTTACTAGGGCTGCGAGAACAAGTTACTGCTCAATGAGACACAAAGTAAAAAGAAAAACAGAAGTCAGAATCAGTGAGCGTTTGTTAATATAGTCCTAATGGCGATCATGCTGGGTGCGTCGGTGACCACGGATTAGTGAATCGTTCGGCAATTGATTGATCATTAGGTGCACAGACGTTGTTAATAGCGTTATAGTGGTATTCAGTGTACCAAGAAAGAAAAATATGTCTAGTGACTGGCAAAGGCGCAATCAGTTAAATGCATCCGGACTTAATTTTACAGCATGTTCGGACAGCTGCACTTCTTTCTGATTGAGTGCGCCTAGCTCCATAAATCGCTGCTCCCGTGTCACTACTCCACTGACGGAGAGCATGCAGTTACTGTTTCATCTCAGATTCATAAGCAAAGGTGCTCGACTTTCGGGGTGGTATTTTAAGGAATATGTTTTCAACTTCCCGATGCTAACAGGGCATTTATCTGCTCTTTCAAACTCTACGGGCGTTCTTTAAGATGATATATGACCCCTACCTCCTGAAGCGATCCATCTGTCAAAAAGAGTTCCGATTCTTATGTACAGTGCTATTCATACCTTCCTTCTGAACGCTTGGTTCGACTCATGGCACTCAACAGTGGCTACACAGGGTGTCCAAGCCAACTTTAGCCAAACCCCGCCGGGGTGGCGCAGTGGTTATGGCGCTTGACTACTGTTCCCAAGGACGCGGAATCGAATCCCGGCCTCGGCGGCCGCTTTTCAATGGAGGCGAAAAGCAAGGCGCCCGTGTGCTGCGCATTGTCAGTGCACGTTAAAGAACCCCAGGTGGGCGAAATTTCCGGAGTCCTCCACTACGGCGTCTCTCATAGCCTGAGTCGCTTTGGGACGTTAAACCCCACAAACCAAACCAACTTTAGCCAAGGGTTAAGAATTGAAACATTTGAGATAGGCCAGAGAAACCACTTGTACATAGCTTTCAGCCATCTGGCGCATCACAGGCAATTTTTTTATTTCTCAATTAACTAATCAGTGATTAGGATAAAATTTATAAATGATGAACTATTGCCTTTAGGCTATAAATGTGATATACGAAGTTCGAGAGAACCTTCTGAAACCCCCATCCTATTTATTTCCGATAAAGAAAGGTTTGGTTTGGTTTTGGGGTTTAACACCCCAAGGCGACTCAGGCTATAAGAGACGCCGTAGTGGAGGACTCCAGAAATCTTGACCACCTGGGATTCTTTAACGTGCACTGACATACGGGTGCCTAGCTTTTCGCCTCTATCGAAAAGCGGCCGCCCAGGCCGGGATTCGATCCTGCGTCCTTGGGCACAGTAGTCGAGCGCCCTAACCACTGTGCTGAAGCCTCACGTATCTTTTTTCGGAGCGTTAAAGAAAGCCCGTGCAATAAAAAAGAAAGAAAGAAGATATTCCGTGACTGGCGCATTTCCGAGCCACGATTGGGCTTCAGTGAACGAAATCAGCTGTAGCCGTGGCTCCTCGGCCCTGTTTAAGCAGCAGGCCGATATGTCTGCGATGGGTTCTGCGTCCGCTTCAGGCAGTCGGTGCACCTGACGGTGCAAGTTGCAGTGAGCTCACAGCGCTGTTACGACCAAGCATCCGCATTTGCGCGCTCTATTGTTCGCCTGTGGGCATGGATAAGTGCTGCGAATATGTGGTGATGGTCCAATGGCTCTAAGTGAGCCTGTTTCCAGGAATCCTGTTTTGTAAGCCTGTTTTGCTTTGTGGACACTCTGCAAATGCCAAATTGACCCTGCCAAGAGAACATCTGGAAAAACACAAAGAAACGTCCCCCTGCGGGAAATGCAGGAAGTGCTTTCTTTCTTTTGTTCACCCTTCCAGTCGATAAGCCCTATCGTCCAGTGAGGAATGCCTACTTTCCAAAGGAGACGACAGAGTGACATGTCCGCTGACGTGCAGGACAAGAAAGGAGCATGACGCATACAGCCATTAAGTGATTTCCCAGGAATGCAGGAAAGATTTGCAATTGTAGAAAACGGACAATGCTGGGAGCGGATGCGGCGCCACGTGCACTCGGGTTTCTGAGAAGTAAAACCACTTGTCAGAACCAGCCTGTGGTTTCTTTGCTGAAGAATAGAAATGTACCTCCTCTCCTCGCCGTTCCCAAGCTTTTCCCGCCAACAAGTGATCACGCCCAACGAATGAATGCCGGACCAGTCAGTGCTTCAGACCATCAGTGCAGTGATGTGTTCGATTGGATGCCGATACCTGAGGGGCGTGCCCTGGATTTGGTTGGTCAGCATCTTCAGAGAGGGGCTGGACATAGGGGGTTTTAAGGACGCTGCAGAGCACGAAATGTCGCTCTGAGCCCTGGGTAAACGGCTCATCCAGACGCTTCTCGCTATGAACTCTTTACGCTTGCCATTTTGTTAAATATACCCTTCTTTTTCATGTAAATAATCCTGTAAATAAGTTTTCCCAAAGTGCCATTAAACCTGCTTGTACATATTTCACCAACTTCGAAGATTCAATCCTACTTCAACCCCGAGTCTCTGCACGCTACCAAGTGAAGGCCGGGTCGACGTAGCCCCAGCGTCACGACAACTGGTGACCAGCGTTGGGATCTGAATCTACAAGCCACAACATCTGATGACTGGAGGTGGGATCTGGATCTACAAGATACAACATCTGGTGATTCGAGGTGGATCAGAATCTACAAGCCACATCTTGTGATCGGAGGTGGCATCTCAAGCAACAAGCAGGCGCAACAATCGGCCAACAAGAGGGCAGCTCGGAACATCGATCGCATGTGTGGGTGAGTGCTTGGCTTTCTTCTGATGTGGACCAGGTTCTAGAACAGGGTTAGAATTTAGAACTGGTAAAAAGTGTTGAAACGCCTTTAGGTTTGGTAGTTTGCACTGTTGTTTTGGAAGTAGCCGACACTCGGAGCGATCATGGACCTACAAAAGCTGCAGAAACCGGACCTGTTGCTATTGTGTGAGGAATTGGGAATTGATACAAGTGGTTTGGCACGAAAACCCTTGATTATAAAGGCAATCACTGATCTGGGAACCGATGATGAGGAGCTCAGTGAAGCATGGAACCTCATCGGGCAAAAAAAGGAACAGCTCAGACAGCAGAAAGAGCGGGAAAGAGAGGAAAAGAAGCTAGAAATTGAGCTCCGGAAATTAGAACTAGAGTTGAGCAAGAGGTCGGGCGATTGTCCCCAGCTAGCGGTACCTCGTCTCAACAAGGAGGCAGATTTCAAGATGTCAAAGTACATGCAGCCATATGTGATATCAGGGGATATCGGTCTGTATCTGGCTAACTTTGAGCGAACTTGCGAAAAACTGTCCTTCCAGCGAGACACTTGGTCTCAGAGATTATTGACGGTTCTGCCCTGCGAGGCAGCGGAGGTTGTCGCGCGGCTAAGCAAGGAGGACGCGGACAACTACGAGAAGGTCAAAGCTTGCCTTCTGAGAAAGTATAGGCTTAGCGCCGAGGCGTTCAGGCAACGTTTTCGGAACGCTACTAAGTCCAGGGACGAGAGTTACCCTGAATTCCTATACAATTTAAGAGTTAATTTGGGCGAGTGGCTAAAGAGCACTGATTCCTACAGTGACAGGGACGCTGTAGTCGAGCGAATTCTTTTGGAGCAGTTTTATAACTGCCTCCCAGAAAAAGAAAGAAATTGGTTACAGGACCGAGGCGAAATTAAGTCGGCAACTGAAGCTGCCGAACTTATTGAGGAGTATGCTTCGCGCCGACAATTCAGCAACCCAGCAGTGGATAGGCCCCGCAATCCCAAGTTGAGTGTAAATAACCGTCAGAAAAGGCACTTTGCTAGATTTGCAAACGAAGAAAAGAAGGCTTCTTCAGGCAAACGCCCTAGAAAGGACGGCAGTGAGAAAAGTGGGGAAATGACCAACGCGCAGAACACAAAGAGAAAGTTTGAGGCTAGAAAGCCGCTCACATGCTTTAGGTGTAATGAGCAGGGTCACATTGCCGTCAACTGCCGGAAAGAAAAGATTGCTTTCTCGTACGTCAGTGACTGCGATGAAAATATGCACCTTTTGGAACCTTACATGCATGACCTAGTAGTCAACGGGAAGCCTTGCAAGGTACTGCGCGATTCGGCCGCAACGATGGATGTTGTCCATCCGGCGTATGTATCGCCTTCCGACTATACAGGACAGTGTGCATGGATCCGACAGGTAGTTGAGGAACAGAGTGTGTGCTTGCCGATCGCGAACGTGGTCATCGAGGGCCCTTTCGGCGAATTAACAACCGAGGCTGCCGTTTCAGGAAAGCTTCCTAAGTGCTATCCGTATTTGTTCTCCAACAAATCGGACATGCTGCTGCGAAAGAGGGGCATCCTTTTCGGAGACAGAGTTGTGCAAGCCTTAACACGTTCAAAGGCGCCAGAACTAGCTACACTGCTCATTCTAGAAAAATCCACAGCGGAGGAAACGGCAGTTAAAACAGTGGTAAATGCGGAAGATAACAGGTCAGAAAACTTTGAGAGCGAGGCATCTCAGATATGTCAACTTGAAAGTGAGCTTGATGAGACGCGGAATGAGGACGTTCTTGAGAGTAACCTCTTGCCGCCGGTGTCTAGCAATCTCACGAGACTTCTAAGTGGAACCCGAGAGGACTTAGCTATGGAGCAAGCCAATGATCTCAGGAATAAGCTCGAAGTACAGTGGGAAGGACCTGATGAAGTCGTTGCAAAGCTTTCTAACACTAACTACGAAGTGAAATTCCCCGGTAGGCGTAAAGCAGTGCGCATTTATCATTGCAATCTTATGAAGCCTTATGTGCAGAGGGAAGCCGTGGTAAATCTAACGTTAAACCTTCCCGAGGAGATGGGGGATAACTTGATTTGCCTCAGCGGAAAAGGAAGCAACGCTCAGGAGCTTCTCAAAAAGACAGAGCAGAGAGGAGAACTAAAGAAACCCCAGCTGTCCGATCTGGGCGAGATAATAACAGAGTTTGAGGCCTGCTTCGTGGACAGGCCAGGCAGAACTGATTTGACTGAGCACGATATTGAGGTGACTTCAGACGTGCCAGTGCGATCAAGGTGCTACCGATTTTCTCCAAGGCAAAGAGAAATTCTGGATAGGGAAGTAACTCGCATGCTGGAATTGGGAGTAATAAAGCCCTCGGAAAGCGATTATGCTTCGCCTATGATCTTAGTAGAAGCTCCAGGTAAAGACCCTAGGCCTGTGGTAGACTACCGAAAGCTAAATTCTCTCACCAGGGATCAAGTGTATCCTATTCCGAATATTGAGGAGAGAGTAGAACAGGTCAGTAGAGCGGCATATGTGACTACGCTGGACCTTACTCGAGGATACTGGCAAGTACCGCTCACTGAACGCGCCAGCAGATACGCGGCTTTCGTCACTCCGACGGGCAGCTACCAGCCAACAATGATGAGTTTCGGGCTCAAAAATGCTCCATTTTGTTTTTCCCGACTCATGGATAGGGTGTTAAATGGGTGTGAAACATTCGCGGTGCCTTATTTAGATGACATTGCGGTTTTTTCCGACTCATGGGCGGACCATATGGTACATCTAAGAGCTGTACTGAGCCTTTTGCGTCAAGCTGGACTAACCGTAAAGGCCGAGAAATGTTGCCTGGCAAGGGCGACCGTGGACTACTTGGGTCACAATGTAGGTCAAGGTTTCAGGAAACCCAGCGAGATTAAGATTTCTGCGGTAGCAGACTACCCGCGGCCGAGCACGAAGACGGAAATTCGAGCATTCCTGGGTCTGACTGGATACTACAATCACTACATCCCTAACTATTCAGCTTTGGCTAGCCCTCTGACCGACGCTCTCCGCAAGACAGAACCGACAAATGTAGTCTGGGACGAACAAAAGGAAGCCTCCTTCGTAAACCTGAAGGCTTTGCTGATTAGCCGTCCGGTATTGCGAGCTCCAGACTATGGCCGAGAATTCACGGTCCAGTGTGATGCCAGTGATCGAGGGTTAGGTGCTGTTCTCTGCCAGAGAGATGACGACGGTAATGAGCACCCCGTGCTCTACTTGAGCAGAAAACTGAGTTCTAGAGAGAGGGCTTATTGCGCGTCAGAGAAAGAATGCGCTTGCATTGTATGGGCCATTCAAAAATTGCAGTGCTATCTTGGAGTGGCCAAATTCACCGTAGAGACGGACCATTGTCCCCTGGCTTGGCTGCAAACTGCGACATCGAAGAACAGTCGCCTTCTTAGGTGGAGCTTGATTTTACAGCAGTACAATTTTGAAATAAGATACAAAAAGGGGAAGTTAAATGAGAATGCGGACGCGCTTAGCCGCTCTTTCTAAGCGGTCCGAGATGTTCCTCACCATGTATCCAAATTGATAATCAGGTTTTTTTTTTTTCGTGCGCTTGTATATGTGTGGCTATGTAAAGCAGCACGTTTGGTTTTCTAGGAATACGTGGGTCCTGAACGTCTTGAGAGTGGGCTTTTCTCGAACAACAATGGCAGTTTTCTTTTAACCTGGTCTCTTCAGACGGGAGCCGAGTGCTTGCTTCGACATGTGGTTGAGTTTCAGACAGCTCGAGCAATTTGGCCTACAACAATCAAGACAACGCGACAAGCAACAGCGAGCTTCAAGCGTTCACGTGCAGGCCATTAAGTCGTCTCTTCATGCAGCAGCTGGGACTGCTGCCCTCCGAGACTCTTCTGGCGGGGGAGGAGGCTGTTACGACCAAGCATCCGCATTTGCGCGCTCTATTGTTCGCCTGTGGGCATGGATAAGTGCTGCGAATATGTGGTGATGGTCCAATGGCTCTAAGTGAGCCTGTTTCCAGGAATCCTGTTTTGTAAGCCTGTTTTGCTTTGTGGACACTCTGCAAATGCCAAATTGACCCTGCCAAGAGAACATCTGGAAAAACACAAAGAAACGTCCCCCTGCGGGAAATGCAGGAAGTGCTTTCTTTCTTTTGTTCACCCTTCCAGTCGATAAGCCCTATCGTCCAGTGAGGAATGCCTACTTTCCAAAGGAGACGACAGAGTGACATGTCCGCTGACGTGCAGGACAAGAAAGGAGCATGACGCATACAGCCATTAAGTGATTTCCCAGGAATGCAGGAAAGATTTGCAATTGTAGAAAACGGACAATGCTGGGAGCGGATGCGGCGCCACGTGCACTCGGGTTTCTGAGAAGTAAAACCACTTGTCAGAACCAGCCTGTGGTTTCTTTGCTGAAGAATAGAAATGTACCTCCTCTCCTCGCCGTTCCCAAGCTTTTCCCGCCAACAAGTGATCACGCCCAACGAATGAATGCCGGACCAGTCAGTGCTTCAGACCATCAGTGCAGTGATGTGTTCGATTGGATGCCGATACCTGAGGGGCGTGCCCTGGATTTGGTTGGTCAGCATCTTCAGAGAGGGGCTGGACATAGGGGGTTTTAAGGACGCTGCAGAGCACGAAATGTCGCTCTGAGCCCTGGGTAAACGGCTCATCCAGACGCTTCTCGCTATGAACTCTTTACGCTTGCCATTTTGTTAAATATACCCTTCTTTTTCATGTAAATAATCCTGTAAATAAGTTTTCCCAAAGTGCCATTAAACCTGCTTGTACATATTTCACCAACTTCGAAGATTCAATCCTACTTCAACCCCGAGTCTCTGCACGCTACCAAGTGAAGGCCGGGTCGACGTAGCCCCAGCGTCACGACAGCGCTCGCTGCAACCATCGCCGACATATCATCCTACCCCTGGAACTGGGCTGTCGAGTCACCGCCGCAGCTGACTTCGTCCATTCAAACCACGATTGAGAGCGCCATAATCGTGGCGCGCGAATGTGTTAGTCACGTGATTTTTTTGTATTTCGCGGGCTTCTTCAAACCTTGAAAAAAAAAAAAAAAATACACGTAAGGCTTTCTTTATCGAAAATAAATTGAATGGAGTTACAGAAGGTGCTCTCCAACTTTGCATATCACATTTATTCTCTAAAGGCAATGGTTATTAAATTACAAAAAAGTATCTTAATTACTCTAGTTAATTACAAAAAAAAATCGCCTGTGGTGCGTCTTATGACTGGCAACTATATATACAAGTGGTTTATCTGGTATAGTTATATATGTTTCAGTTTTTAACCCTTGAGTAAGGTTAGCTTGCGCACACTATATATATATATATATATATATATATATATATATATATATATATAGTGTGATTATCCAAGTAAACATTAAAAAAAAAAAAAAGACATAAAGTACCATCCCCAACGCTTTCTTTGGCCTCGCCGACTGTTGGCTTCTTTCCTTCATATATATATATATATATATATATATATATATATCGGGTGTCCCAGCTAACTTGAACCAAGGGTTAAAAAATAAAATATGTGAGGTAGGCCAGGCAAACCAGTTGCCTACAACTGCTAGCCGCCTTGCTCACCACAGGCAGTTTTTGTTTTGCAATTACTTAATTAACTAATTATGTTAATTTTTCCAATTTACTAAATAAGACCGTAAATGTGAACTGCAAAGTTCAAGAGCACCTTCAGAAACCCCCATTCCATTAACTGCGATAAAGAAAGCGTCACGTGTATTTTGTTTTCCAGGCTCAACAGAAAGCCCGCGAAATACAAATAAAATCACGAGACTAGCGCATTCGCGTGCAGCGATTGTGGTGCTCGCAGTCGTGGTTTGAGTGAACGAAATCACCTACGGCCGGGCCTCATCGGCCACGTTGCAGTTGTAGGCCGATATGCTTGCGATGGTTTCTTCGCCTGCGCCAGCCAGCCGCCGCACGGGGCATGTAGCCTCCTCTCCCAACAGCGAACGTCACGACAAGCGGATGAGCGATAAAGGAATAGCCACTGAATCTGCGCGTACAGGCTTGGGTAAAGGGGTGAGACGACATCATGTGACTCGACTCAGAATAGCGCTCGCACCTTCATTTGCTGGTACTTTATCGCCATCCGCCTGTCGTGACATAGGCTGCTGGGGTGCGCAGGCCAAGATCTCGGTGGCGACGGGCGAGCTCGAGCTCGCTGCAACCATCGCCAACATATCAGCCTGCCGCTGCAACGGGACCATCGGATCACGGCCGCAGTTGATCTCGTTCGCTCAAACCAAGACTGAGAGCACCACAATTGTGGCGCTCAAATGCGCTAGTCACGTGGTACTATTTGTATTTCGAGGGCTTTCTTTTGAGCCTGGAAAAAAAGATACACGTGAGACGTTATCGCAATTAATAGAATGGGGGTTTCTGACGGTGCTCTACAACTTTCCAATTCACATTTTTGGTCTAAGGTGAATAATTAGTAAGTTAAAAAAATTAACGTAATTAGCTAATTAGGTATTTGCTGAACAAAAATTGTCTGTGGTGCACAAGGAGGCTGGCAGTTGTATACAGCTGGTTTCACTGACCTACCTCAAATATATTATTTGTAACCCTTGGTTCAAGTTAGCCGGGACACCCGTTATATATATATATATATATATATATATTAATCGGAACTTCTTCTTTACAATATATATATATATATATATATATATATATATATATATATATATATATATATATATATATATATATATATATATATATATATATATATAAGAGCGAGCAGCCTGCGAGTCCAAAGTAAACGTGCGGGATATCGTTTTTTTTTTTTGTAGTTGATTTTCACCAGAATTAGTGCTCTAATTAATTTATGGAGAAATATAATTAAATACAAAGTGTGTGTGTGTGTGGGGGGGGGGGGGGGAGATCGGCGTGTTGTTTTTCTCCCCTTCGTATTTAATTATATTTTTCCCTGAAATTATTATAGCTCTAATTCTGGTGAATATCAAAGACAAAAAACAATATCCTCTACGCTTACCTTCGACTCGCAGATTGTTCGCTCATTTCATTGTACCATAATGAGCCCCTCATCCCCCTCCCCTATATATGTATGTATGTATGTATGTATGTATGTATGTATGTATGTATGTATGTATGTATGTATGTATGTATGTATGTATGTATGTATGTATGTATGTATGTATGTATGTATGTATGTATGTATGTATGTATGTATGTATGTATGTATGTATGTATGTATGTATGTATGTATGTATGTATGTATGTATGTATGTATGTATGTATGTATGTATGTATGTATGTATGTATGTAT
Source organism: Amblyomma maculatum (assembly GCF_055883805.1). Taxonomy (NCBI): domain Eukaryota; kingdom Metazoa; phylum Arthropoda; class Arachnida; order Ixodida; family Ixodidae; genus Amblyomma; species Amblyomma maculatum. The sequence goes on from NC_139344.1 coordinate 242,603,008, forward strand.
GTATGTATGTATGTATGTATGTATGTATGTATGTATGTATGTATGTATGTATGTGAGTGTATGGTGCATTCACACTCGTATTTTTAAGAAGTTTTCTCCATCATATTCATAAATTCTTGTTGCCTCTATGGCGATTCATTTAACTGGCTTAAAAGGTACTGATAGTGATGTGCCTGCGAATAATTTCATTCCTAGGATTTTTTTTATCTCCATACCCACTCCTCCATGGTCTTGCCACTCAAACTCACTTAAAGAAATGAACCGCTGAAAAAAATAAGAAAGACAAGGACGCGTCTTAAGCTTGGCGCTGAAGAAAGCGGCGGCGGGCTTCCCGCCGTAGAGCAGCGATATTAGCTTTTCACCGGAGTCAGCAGGGCCAGGCGCTTCGCCGCAGCGGCAGCAGCAGGGACGTTCGAGCTAGGACCATTAGGAGAGTGCAGTGGAAGCAGTAAGGGAGGGGGGCGACACAAAGCCCGCAGCTGCCCAGCAACCAAAACCTCGTCAGGGCCGAAGTGCGTCGCGAACACGACTGGCACGAAAAAGAGGAGTCATATATATGTGGCGAGGGAGGGCCTTGCTTCTAATTGGTCATGCTTGAATGAGGTAACTCAGATGTGAGGAAAATGTTCCGGCAACGAGACCCGCGAGCGAGGCATTCAGCGGATGGGTCCAAAGGAAGCTCCAGCAATGAGGCGGGGGCGTCTTCCTCTGTCTCCCGCCTATTCGGGCCTAAAGACGTGCTATTGACGCGGTCCACTCATTGCGGCTGTCGGTTCTGCTTCGAAACGAGTCACGGAGAAGCCAAGTGATTGCGGCTGATAAAAGATGAGGCTGGCTAAAAGAAAGCGCCGCAAGGGGAGCGCGAGCGGCCCCTGTCACGCCGCACCGCGCGCAGCGTTGCGCAACGAAGACGCCGCCGCAGGTCCTCAGGCGCGCAGAAGTGCCAGTGACTGCTTCGGTCAGCGCACAGATGTAGCGCGGCGGATGCCTCGCTTGCGACACGAGAAACCTGTAGCCGAGCAGTGTTCGGCTCCCATACAATGAGCCCCACCTCAGAAAACATCTCAGGATGGATTACAGCCATCTTGAAAGACATCGTACCTGAAGTGTTGCACTGAATTGACTACAGCCCCTGCTCCGGATGCAAGCGTGTCAGTGACTGCGATTGCTTTCAAAATCAGACCAGTTGGAACAATGTATAAACTGTACACTAGACTGCGGCGTGAACAATCAGATAACTATACCCGTACAGTTATAGAAAATAATGTAGATATACTACTTACTTTTACAGAGCCTGCACAAACGAAGCTGGTATCTGTTAATTTCGTTCTCTTACCAACAGAGTGCCGTACACTTCAACCCGTGTAATTATATCAAAGCGTCGTGCTTCAGAAACTCACCTCTTCATTTCCCCCAACTTATGTACGACTTCGCAGTCAACCTGTAGTTTTAAGTATTATATTACCTGCAGTTAGTTGCACCTTAATATTCACTGGCCCGGTATGCGCAAGGATAAATTATATCTGAGAGCATGACGCTTCGACTGCGCCAATAATTTGTTGATACTGTTACGGGGACGTACCTCCAAAGGACCCCGCTGCTTAGAACCCAAGCACTTACGGCTAGAAGGTAGCTCACTCGCCAATCCATTCGGTGTTGTTGCCAAGAATACGGTTAGTCCCTTCGCCGTATACAGTGGCTCAGCATCCGCACGCAGCTCTATAGGTAGAAATATCATTCGCGTGCTTTTCAATGAGAAAGAACGAAGAACGAGCTCGAGCGTTTATACTGAATAAGTTAACCAACCTTTTCATGTCAAAGGACTGACTATTTTCTCGAAGCTATCATTAAGAATTAGACAGCTATATAGTCAGTCAAATATGTTCAGCTGTGCGAACAGAAGTGAAATAAATGAGCAGCCTATAAGAATGAATTTACGGCGCTGTCAAAATGCTTTTGTGTCTGGGAAAACGAAGAAGCCTGCACATGCTGATCTGCAAAGGATAAACGTCCAGCGCTAATCGTCGTATTTCTTTGCGTCGCACTCTCTGACACTTGATTTTTTGTGACAGACTGTGACGTGCAGTGCTATCGGAACCGCTGGACGTTATAGGCTTAAGCCTGAAATGTGGCGGGCCTGGCTACACGAGGTACCAGTTGGCTTTGGTGACCCTGAAGCGGGATACCATTACATGTATTGCTCCGTCGTAAGGAAGTCTCTTATTCCTAATCCTGCTGTTGGTACCATTATGGTATATGGCAATGGATGTTTGGTGCTGTATAGTCTACCACTTCGTCGAGAACTGAAGCAACGGCACAAAAGCGTATTGCCCCTGAGTACTGAATTTAACAACTCTTTCTCATGGCGCTTTAGAGCAGAGGAGTTGCAGCCCAGGTCCGGTAACGGGGATTCCTTTAAAAACATGATGTGTGTGCCAGCTCTGTTGACGGGCTACCACTACAAATTGGGAAGCAACTATTCCGTCTTGATCTCTAGCAGTCACTGGCCTCGGTACACAAATGGCTCATGTAGATTCTTACCAATAAAAAAAAAAAAGGGGGGGATAGCATGACATCTAGCTAAAACAGACGTTTGGGCAAGTTGGTAATCCATTGAGGGTATAGACAGAGCAAAAAAGACGAGGACGTATGAAGTGCAAACGAGCGCTGAATTTCAACTGATGCTTTATGGCTTCTCCCGCGAAAATATATACACTGGGAACAATCAACAATAGAAAACGCAATGACATTGATATAAATAGATACATAATATCTTCAGATGCGGATGACAACAGCGGCGTCATTGCCTTCTGTTCAAAAACTTCAATTCCTTCGCTGTTAGTGCCACCGAAGCACTACTAACACAAACATCATCTAACCTCGCGATTTCAACTGCTTCCAAAATTTCTCGGGTTAGCTGATTACGGTGTTTATTTATCACTCTAGTTTGGGCGATTTGTGGCGTGCATTTATCGCAGTCCCTGCAGTGAATGCCGAGGTGCCCTTTCACGCCTTCGTACATATTGTAGTGATGATCTTTGAGGCGCTCATTGAGGCGTCGTCCCGTCTGTCTGATATATTGTTTCCCACAAGAAGCGGAATAGAATATAAAACGCCTCCCTGACAGGGCACAAATTGATTTTTGTGTCTTACTGAGCAACGTTGCGCAACGAACGCAGCGTTGTTTACCTATTTGCATAACATCCCGAGCTTGTTAGGTGCCGAAAGGGCGACTCTGATATTAAACCGACTTCCTATTTTCTTCAATTTGTGTGAAAGGCTATGAATGTATGGAACCACTGTTACTTTTTCGTTTTTCTGAACGGTTGCAGGTGGCGCCTCGTCCTCGTTCCTTTTCTTCGGCTTTAAACCTGAAAGAATTGATTCCGCTGTTGTGACAAGCAGCTGCTTGGGATACCCGGCACTCACTAGGCGTTGGGTTTGATAATCGAAGCTGTCTATCATGGAATGGAAGCATGAATTCTTAAGTGCATTAATATAACAAGACTTGACAATGGCTATTTTCACTAGTTTAGAATGAGATGATGCAAATGGAAGTAATGGTTTACTGTTTCGTGGTTCGTACATCCAGCATGTATACGACTAGGCGAAAACGACAGCATGAGGTCAAAAAATCTGATCGCATTATCTTTAGGAAATTCACAGGTTAACTTCAGCGGATGAAGGCACTCTTCAAAAATAATTTAATGTCCGGCCTAATTCCTTCGAAGTCATTAACGTTAGTGTCGACCAGGACAAGAAAATCATCAACGAAACGGAAGCGCTGCACAACCTTCTGCCCTTCCAAACGATTTCTCAGCTTCCTGTCTTTTTGCAGATGAGATCACTTAGCACAGGTGCAATACATGAACCAATGCGTACCAGTGCAATGCATCAATGAAATCAATACATCCAATGCAATGCAATGCAATGCAATCAATGCATACCAATGCGAAATATATATATATATATATATATATATATATATATATATATATATATATATATATATATATATATATATATATATATATATATATATATATATATATATATGTAATATAAAAGAGAGAGAACAATAATACGAAGACTTTTTTTCTCGTCCGCGCGCTAATGTTGGTGAGTTATCGGATTCATCTACACGCTCATATACTTGCAGCTCTTCGGCCCCCTTTCTCCCGTTCGTGTCATTCGCATCATGTCCGCGTTGCACCCAATCGCATAATCTGCCTGTTGCTGACACGCAGCTTGTCAGACTTCTCGCGACATTCTGTGGTCGTGCTTGGTCGTTGGCGATTAAAATTCGGTCATACCAACCTGTTTGACCACTACTGGATATTTGCGGTTTGGCTCGATTATTCCCTGTAAATGCATGGGCTGCAGATGTGTGATCGACCTAATTTATGAACAAAATACGCAGACGACTACTAAATCACGAGTGCCGGCAGCGACACCCGTCAACGCTGTTTTCTCGTATTCATTGCGAAGCTTCATCTGTAATCAAAGGCCATATTTGCATCCTGAGTTCGTGGTACTTAACATTTTCGGTAGGCTAGAGTTTAGCCTTTGCCGCAGAGCATAATGCTGGTTGAGTGAGCCTCCTCCTGCATAGATGACGCCGAAGTAGAACAAGCTTTGGGAATGCATGGCTGCTTTGAGAGGTTGCAAGATGTGTAGAAAAGGCGTCACTCTCATCATGAGAGGAAAAGATACACTTAAATTATGTTTGGAATATGTATCTTTAAAACAAGAAACAGGGCTCGAGAATTAAGTACAATGTTTAGCGTTCATTACAAAAAAAAAGTTTTTTTTTTTTTTTTTTTATGTGACTCCATTCTTCCAGTCCTGTGCTTATCGCTTACACTTGCTACCATTGTGTGACAGGATGAAATCTTTCCGCTTGAATAGAAGTTACCGAACGCACTGACCCTAGCTCGCCTTCATTCAAACACACTCCTCCTTTGACCTCAGCAGAGACAATCATCAGGAGCGAACATTACGTTTAGTGTAAGCTCCTGAGTAAACACGAATCTCACTCCATGTTACGCGCGATCTTCGCAGATGGCAGGGCTAAAGTGTCATGCTCCGGAAGTTGTCCGAAGTTACATCTGCCCATAAGCAGCCCTTCAAGCGTCGTAATTACCCGGAAGAGTGTAGAGAGATGTCCAGCCGATATCGCGGCTGACCGCAGTTCAGTGGCGCACTCCTTTCTTTTGATGCCTTCGACTCGCGCTAGACGGTTTACGGGGTCTTCCTCGTTGGGAGTGTCATCCACGTTCAGCCACTGCAAATGGCTGGAAGAAGCTGCTATTCTGGCTTTCGCTGTTTCATCGTTGGACCCCTAGATATGCCGAATTCCACAAAGACAGAGTTGCCCTATAACCATATTCTTAAAGCTGGGTTACAGGCCACTGGCCAGAGACGCACAGCCAGCGGGCAGCAGCACGGGTGCTGCCAGCCAGGTTGAACGTGTCTCTTCTTCTACTTCATTTCTTCTTCTTCCTTACCCTGCTTGGGTCTTCTCTAAGCCCGTTACACTTGCCTCGTTGCAGGCGAAGCCCTCTGGGTGGGTCAGGCGTCAGAACAACGGTGTAAGGGTTTCGACATGAGTGATATTAGTGCGGAACGCCGGCCACTTTGGTGACGCGCACAAGCCAATAGATGAGGGCACTGATTTTATTCAAGATAATATCTAGACCAATATATGTAGTTCGCAAGCATTTTCCACCTTAAGCCACTCTTCCCTACGGCACCAAAGCCAGACTGACTCGCCTTCACGGTAGTTTACTTTTAGGTGGTAGCTATCGTAGCGGCCTTAGTGCTCTTGTGAGGCGAGAGGCCGCAGGTGAGCAATGCGGCGAGGTTTCTTCAGCATGACAGAATATCAGCAATCGCAAGACCGCCGTTGGAGAAGAACGGGAGGGTGGTATCGAGTGCGTGTCGAGGAGTGCGGACATAGAAGACGATCGGAGAACGGACTGGTGGTTGTCCGCGCAGTTCCCAGGTGGCCCGAAGTGGGATCATCCATGATGTGAAAAACCGAAAGGGCGCAGGCTGGCGGCACCACCAGAAGGAAGCAGAAAGAAAACTGGGCGGAACCTACATTTGATGTTGTTAAAACGCACACGTCGTCACATTATTAAAATCCTCTACGAGAAGCTTTTTCGCACGCAAATTTTTCTACCCCGTCTTTTTGATAAGCGCATTCCTGGCCAGGAAACACTTCCAGTTCCTTACACCGCAGTCATCTCCAAAAGATCAGCTTCACTTATCGCGTCTTCAGATCACTCGGCAATCGCCCGCAGCTATTCCCCTCGCAGCTAGACTACCAGCTTCGGCTTTGTGATTTGGATGTCTCCGTCTTCATCACCTATAATCGTGGGCGACACAGTCCAAATGCAAGAGCACACATCCACTTGCACGCGAGACCCGAAATTCGGAAGCGTGGCCGTTTTCCTCCTTTTCTTTATTTATTTCTTTTCTTTTTCTTTCTCTTGGAACCGCTCGCAAACGTAAACGCACGTGGCCAGCCTGACTTCTAATATGCACGGCCGGTATTATGCCTACGTTTGACAGCACTTTGTTTCAACAAATTGGACAATATCTCAGATTATTTAGAAAAATTGGAAGATACGCAAAGAAATCCCTTATAAATCGCTGAAACTGAAATTGTCATTGGTTTAAATGGATTCGTCAATACAAATAGTTCACTAAATCGGAGCCCATATGCTAGCGCATTCCCTTCTGCAACAATCGCTTCGACCACCCGGGAATTTTCGCGAACTTTATTTAGGACTGTATCAGAATCAGCCTCGCTGAAAGCTATTATGCTGGTCAAACGTCACTTCTTAACTTCAGCTTACGCAACATGAAAAGCATCAGGAAAGGCAACACACCATGTATGTGGCATCACGTCATTTACTTGGGCGCCACAGTTTCCCCTCGGCGATTCGTAACGCCAAAGGCACAGCTTTCAGGCTCACAATAACAGCTCGAAGACATTGCTCCTGATAGTTGGCAAAGTGCAACGAACAATATAGAGGGAACCACTTTAAACAGTATACCGCAGTGAGCGCGGAAAACAATAACATATCTTCGAAAAGAGCCTGGGTACTTTGACCTAGCGAGACTGTATCAGTGTCTCGAGTACGCGAAGAAAAGCCAGCACTAACCGCTTTTGCGTCTACTGTGAACGCAACAGTACGAATGCAGTACGGGGCTGGCTCGCCACTGACAGCCGCGGAGAGAGACGCTCTCGGCCGCTGCCACTCCAATAGGGAGCCCAGCGCAGGCTTGCGGAATCGGGGCAGGGCTGCTTCACCGGATGTGTCGGAATCGGGGCCCACAGAGACGGCCACGTAGTTCGGATGACCATTTTATGGACGCCACAAGCGTGGTTTGCGCCACTGCTGTCATTGCTTTTCCGCAACCGATCCAAGTTATCTTTGCGAGATGGGTTTCGAAGTGGCATATTCCTTCAGTGTGTGTTTGCCACTGACTGCCCTACTGACAGAATAAGGTTTGGCCATTTGTATGCCCCCCCCCCCCCTCTCTCTCTCTCAAGATTTTATTCCACCCCACTGAATGCAACCGAATTGACCAGGCGAAAACTGCTTCTTTCTTCTCTTTTTTTCTTTCTAGCGCGTGTGTGCGTGCGTGTGTGCGTGCGTGCGTGCGTGCGTGTGTGTGTGTGTGTGTGTGTGTGTGTGTGTGTGTGTGTGTGTGTGTGTGTGTGTGTGTGTGTGTGTGTGTGTGTGTGTGTGTGTGTGTGTGTGTGTGTGTGTGTGTGTGTGTGTGTGTGTGTGCTTGTGCGTACGTGCGTGCGTGCGTGCGTGCGTGCGTGCGTGCGCGCGCGCGCGCGCTGATTTCTAATTTGTCCACGCTTTGGGTGCCATCTGCCGAACTGTCGTAATTGACCAGCGCGTACGAGCGGCACGTATGTAAGAATACCTCTGCTAGTCTTCCCGTGACTGCTAAACCAAACAATATTCTGAAAGGGCATAAGGTCACAAAGCTAGCCCCCTATCGACGTTTTCTGAAGGTTCATATTCCACAATGCTTGATCAGCATGTTTATTGAAGAGTTCATAAAAAAAAAAAGACTAATAAAATGCAGTACTTCCCTCGAACGATAGAAATTTCATTAGAAAAATTTGTGGACAGAAAGGTGAAGAAAAAAAAAATAAAACATTAACAGCGAGAAAGAAGAGACAATCTGGAGGGAAGAAGAAGAAGAGATTTTATGCCTGGGGTGGGGAAACGCGGGTAGCTTACATATTTATTTGCCGAATGGGAAACTTCGCAGAAGCCATCGTGGAATGCCGCAAGGACGTGCTGCATTACGACTAAGAAGAAAGCTCCCTTATGGGGGCATATTCTTTAGAGAAACTGCAATTAAGGAGTCTGGAGAAGCACTTCAGCAGCACCGCCGAGTTCTTATTGCAGGATAAACGAAATGGGATGAGGCGAACGAGTAATAGCTTTTTTTTCTTCTACGCTGTGCGAGCAAAACAAACAAAATCAATAAAAAATGTGGCGCCAAGGCGCACGAGCCAAGGCTGAACTATCGGCCAGATAATATAATGATCATTCCATAGCCTGTCGTTCTATCGCACTCCAGTTTAATTGGGACGCCCCACGTGGAGTCACCGTGTTTGTCAGAATCGACCAGTCGTCGCCGACGATGGCAAGAAAAGAAATGAAAGGATCGTGATATTATTCTGTGCCGGTAAGGTTTTACTATCTAAGAAGGCCAATTTGAAGATAAACATGCTCCATGCTTTGAGGAAAGGTAAAAAGTTCCGATATGCTAGCAGCACAGTACAGACAAGGTAAAGAGATAAAGAAACCGCTAGCATACTGGTTCGACCTTTGAGAGATTGTTCGAGCCGATGTCTTTTCATCCTTCCTGGAAACCTCGTTAAACCGGCTTCCCCACTCAACCGCCCGCACCTCCGGCCGCGGGACGTTTTCTCCAAGAGATCAGATAACGGCACGACCTTAACCTAACTTCGAGAGCCTATTTGTTTTCGCTTATCGTCTCCCACGGAGCAAAGAAACGGCGTAGTCAGTCGTTTTTTGTACGATTTATGTCACAGGATAGCCTCTGCACCAGACGACATGATACTTCGCATGATGACGTAGGTCAGATGGAAAGTGTAATATTCACTTTGCCGGTGGTTTGTTGGGATTAGGAAAAAATATATATAGAAAAGAGGATTCTTGTTGAAAAGGAAGGACGGATCTGTGAAGTTCTGGTCATGTATACAGGATATGTCGCGTGACCTGCACCAAACCTTACACATGACTGGGCACGAATCAAGCTGATGCAGAATTATTAGCAGCACAATTAAGATCTAACAGAGCACGTTGATGGGCTAGTACAATTAAGATCATTTAAGTACAATTAAGATCATTTCGGCTTCTTATAGATTAGCAGCACAATTAAGAGCATTTAGGCTTTTTATTGAACTAATTATTCAGCAAATATTAGTTGAATTTTACCATTGGATTTGCATGAAAGGGGCATAATTAGAATTCTCTACAGCACCACAATCAACCATCCATAATAACAGCGCACTTGACAACACAAACGAGTAGAGGAGAGAACACAACAGCGCTGTACTGTCAATAAAATTTGATATGGAAGCCAGCAAGCTTTTATACTCGTTTTTTTACTCGTTGTGTTGTCAACTGCGCTATTATTATGGATGTCCGAAACCAATTCGTCCAAAATATTGTTTTGCGGAATCACAATCAACCTCATTTGGTGAAACGTTTTTAACGACAGCCTCCAAGCCTCATTTTCCATACTCTGAGCAACTTTATGGAATTCGTCGTGTATTACTTCAAAGGGAAAGTTTCAAAGTTTTGAAGAGCTCTCTATCGCTTCCCTCTGCATAAGACCGTCGCCCCCCACCGCCTTCAATTGCGTGTCTTGTCTTCAGTTGCGTGATCACACTAGGAATGGCTACACTCTAGCAAAAGTCGCTGTGCTTTATCGAGCTTGCGAAAGACCAACTTTGATGTCAGCCACAATGTTTTAATGCTATGGTATTACAAGGCCCATCGCTCCGCGCACCCGTTGTCGCCCCAGAAACGTCGTGCAGAAACATCAGAGGTCAACCGGAATTAACTGGTAACATAAGCTCTATTTTTTTTTCACCCAAAATGACTAATTTGTCGACAACCATTCCCAATGCCAATGTTGATCTACACTAACATTGTTTAGAAATACTAAGGGGTACTGTTTGACACTGTTATTAACACTAAAACAAATTATCTTCGGGCGCCGATATTTACGAGTATTAGTTCACATTCCTAGGTTTCACAACCCACGACAATACTCAAAACAAAAAGTCTGAACGTGCGTGTTCCCATAACGAAACGGAACGAGCTCTAGGTAACGCATCTCGCTTTCATTTTGCGTGCTCCGCAAAGTTTGCGCTTCCGATGGTAAAGTCTGGCCGCAGTACTGAGAAAGACAATCAGCATCGAACCGTCAACAAATCTGTCCGGGATGACCGTCAAGAATGCTCGTTTCAACCTTTTTCACGAAATAAGCTGTCCATTCTCAAATTTTGTTCATATTCAAATTTGAATTTTCAAAACCACGAAACAGGCTTAAATTACTTTTGATGTCTTCTTGGTTGCAAACCAGAAAGTTTACTCTCTTATGAAAGATGGTCTTTTTATAGTCTTTGAATTATTGGCCAAACTCTTAGAGGCGAAATTTTACATATGCAACCAATAATGTGACGCATCTTCTTTGGTGTTACTCATCTACAGAAGACATTCAGGGCCAAACTGTTTCTAGAGAGCACGTACACCTTACGAAGTGATCCACAAGCCCTCCAGCCATATCAATATAGATTACGGCCCACATCATAATTCTCATGGAGTCCAGTGTTTACCACATTTTTACTCATTCTAGTTTATTTGTACAGACTTTACAAAAGTGTGAGCTTCAAGGGGTTTGCTCCAAACAATTGAAAAGGGGCTCTTGTAGGAACCCCTGGTAATCCAGAGTACTCGATGGGCGATTACGAAGGTTCGTCTGACATTAAAGAAATTTGGAACTCTCGTGGCGCATAATGGTTCACACTGCATTAGCCAGAATGAAACACCGCGGGAGCTTCGATTTTGAAAAAGAGCGTGTACCTCGGAGCAGCAATGCAGCCTTTTTATTCCTTGCATCTCCTATTTGAATTTCTCATGTTAAAGTAAGTACATACGTAAGCGCACTGCTGTTTGAAGGTTTTCATGGAAAACTATTGCCCCATAACTTGAGTCGCTTTGGGACGTTAAACTCCATATATGGAACCAAAATGTGAAGTGGTAGTTAAACTACGAGTATACTGTGATTTGATCAGATACGACGCGAAACATGCAACAATTTTTCTTTTGCCACTCTCGAACTGCGCTACTGAACTGGCGTTGCGAGTGAGCCGGAAGACACGACTATAGTTGCTTCATCGCCAACTTCATTCTTAAGCTACTGGCCACGTCTCCCGGAATATTTAAATATGCGAGCCCGAATATAAATGATACGCACACTCATAAAAAAAAACCAAAAACATTTGCATTATGTGAATTTGTAAAAAAAAAAAAATAAAAAAAATATGCGCGGCCGGGCAAACCAGTTCGCTAAACAGTTTTGGAAGCATGAGAGACCATGCATGTTCCCTCCGCTGGAATGAAATACCAGCTGATCGGGTGCGATTTTACAGCACCGTTTGTGTACTTTCTTTTCTGTGTCTTTGTTATACATGCATTGTGTAAATGTGCCTAACCGTTAAGGGCCCCCTAGCCTAGCGAGAAACGTTACAGGAAACAAGTGCCTTCTGCTTGGACCACGAAACAGCGTAGCCGTGTAACATGACGGCTGGCATCCTCGGGCACCCTGTGTACCATCTTTTCTGTTTTTTGTTTTTATTCGAGAAATGTGCTGCGTAGCAGTAGCATCACAACCTTCACTGAATAAATGAATGCAGGAGTTTGAATGAACACAAGAAATTAGTTCTTTTTTTCCAACTTCTGTAAGAGATGAGAAGAAATGACGGCATAAAATACGCTTTTTCGTGCAGCTTTGTGGTGCATTACTCTCTATAGGGATATACTATAGGGGCGCCTCCTTGAGCGAATAGAAAAGGAGTGAATATATATATATATATATATATATATATATATATATATATATATATATATATATATATATATATATATATATATATATATACAGGACGGTTACTAGTTCCCAATGGCAATAGTTTCACATAACGGGGTTTTGTTTAGGAGAGCGTGGTAAGAAACACGGGCAGTCACTTCGGCCCATCGCCTCTCATTGTACCCAGTTGTTCACAGCAGATGGGCTTGCCATCTGCTTGATTTTACAGTTTTTTTTTTCTTGAAGTCACGCGCTGGAATAATTAATTTTGAAGCTCCTAGTGAAACGCTATGGGTGTTCTCTGCGAACGAATTACGACACCAAAGCGGCGCAATATAACAACTAACGCTACAGAACAGTATTTCCCCCGATGCCAGCTGAAAATAAAGCATATTTAAATTCTAACTTGTCCTGCTGTCTTTTCCTTGATAGCCTCCATTCCAAGCATGTCCTTCCCGCGTCTACTGCCGCCTCTTCTACCGTCACAGCGATGCACATATCCTCGGCATACTTAACCAGGAGCACTTTCCACGGATGTCTTGCGTTTACTATGGTGGGTTTATGCCGTTTTATACCAGGTGACGATGGACATGGTGGAGAATTGGAGAATGGAGAATTAGTAAACTCCGCCTTACTACTGCGAAGGGGCTCCGAATGCGTTGTGCAGTCGGTCCGAATTGGTGGCGTGCAAACTAAATGATGCAACTGGTTCCGGTTTTAAAGGGCACCTGATGTACAGAAATGTCGCGACCTACCCCTCTGGGAAATCCCGAGCGACACATTGGCGCACTATTTAATGCCCTCCCCGCCACAGCACTCTTTCTGGCGCCCTTCGTTCAGCCCCTTGTGCTATAGGGTCACGGGATGTATTATTCAGCCAAAGTGGCCGAGGCGCCCGCCGCTTAAGTTCCAACCGCCGTTGCTGCTGCTATCGCCCTGGAAGGTGATCATCGCTTCTGCACACTGCGCCGTCCACGCGCGCGCACAGGAACGCGGAAATAAAGCTCTCGGGCGTCACTCCGGCCGAGTGGCGCTGCCAAATCGTGTTGCTCATTAAGGCAGTCGCTGCTTCAGCAGCTTCTCCTTCGTGCAATGGGAAACATGCCTTCAAGTAAGCTTGAAAGCTTTCACACGGCTCAGAACAATGGGAGAATTCTGAAATATAAATGCTCGTCGCGTGACCTCTTTCTAATCATCACCAGAGGCGGTTGCCTAAAGGAACGACCTCTTCTAAGGAGCGCTGTCGAGTTCCGGAAGTCGCTTAATTTCAGCGTGCATCGGGCAGTTCAGTGGCTGTCTTCTCTTTTGTCTTGAGCATCATGCCAACATTGATAAAACCCGTAGTTCGTAAACAATTCCTGATGTCACTGGACTGTACAAGAGAGTCAAATATTGTAACTGTTTCTACAGGGCTAGTTGCCACGTGGCTCGCGAACGCGCCGTCGCGAAGCACTCACTACCGCATGGCACAGAAGATGAGTCGCCCGAGGCAGTAAGCGGAAGAACTTCGCGGATGTCGCCGCCAACATGAGCGAGGACTACGTGAAGATCCGGCATCGCGCACCTCTGAAACGGCGAAAAAAACGTTAGCCGCGAGGGGAATCGTAAGTGCGAGCTCGCGATGCGAGAAGATATGACAACGGCGCCAGAATCGGAAAGTGCGCGCCCTCGAAGCCGCCACGCGCAATAGGAGACAGTGCACGGAACCAAAACAGTGGCACTCGAGCGTTTCAACATCGATTCAACAGCAAACCTTTCAGTTCTGCGTGTTCGATCAGCGACAGACTACTAAATATGCTGCGAATTTCAGTAGTAGCTGTATGCTTAACCGCAGACTCATCGATAGCATACTGGTGAGTGGGATTAGGCGTCCAGCTATGCGCTGATTTTTACAGTATCTGCGGCTCTCTCCTGGTAAATTTTACTCAGTAAAAGCTCCTGGAAGTTTTTCTAGTAGCTCTTGAACTTAGCAAAATTATCAAGTTTGTTCCGAAATTCGCGCTTGTTGTAGTGAATGACGCAAGCTTCAGTTAAAACAAAAATAAAGGAGGAAGTCTTGAAGCCATTCAACTAATCGACACATTCAACTTTCGCTTTCTAACACGGAACTCAAAAACAAAATATTTAAGTCGCTTTTGCCCGAAATCGATAGTTATATTTTACGAATTTTGTGGTGGTACTGAACGTTGTCCGGCTCGAACCGACCGCTTTAAGGCAACAAATTTACGTAAGAGCTCGCAGAAATACCAGTTATCTTCTCAAGCTATATTCTCTCGTAAGAGCTTGCTGAGACATCAGTTAGCGTCTATTCATCCGTTCTTCTAAAAGCATCAGAACTCGGGATGCGTTGAGAAGTTCTGCCTGTGAGAACAGTGCTGGGAAGTGGAAATAATATACCGTGGCAATATCGTAAAAGTTAATTCGGACGCGTCAGCTCTCAGCCATAATAAATGGGGCTTTAGTGCAGAATATAAAAGCAGACAATTAAATATCGATAGCTGTATATCTGCACACAAGCGTACGGCGACTACTCCTTCGCTTATATACGAACACAGCCGCACACACGAGGCGCACAACGGCCAACTGCCTGGGCGTCATTCTGAGGAAGTCGTGCAACTGTGGCAGCGGCAACATCCCAGGCAGCACAACCCATTGGTCCAATATTGGTGCTGTTTTTGGAAAGTCTGGCCAAACGGGACGAGTACATTGTCAACGCAATCCAATATGGGGCCGATTGTTTGTGCTGCCTCGGGGCATAACAACAAAACGCCGCCATTGTTGTTGCTCGCGCGAGCGTGTCATGGTGAGGGAAACAAAGGCAACTTTGCTCACGATTTATTGTAACAAAAATAGAAAAACCGACGGCATTGTGTGTGCTCGCGAGGTGTTCCTAAAGGTCTTAGCGATGTTAGCAAAAGTTGTGCGACGTCTTCAAGCGGCCGTGTCCCGCACACAGCAAGCAGAGCACGCATGGTCCATCCAGACCCATCCTCCAACGAGTCCGCCGGCACTTCAGACAGTGCTGTACATGTCGTTTATCCATATATGCATTAACCCCTGGAGGCCATGTGGCGGCAGTTTTGCCGACGAAAATTGTGATGCAATTCGTCGTAAGGCAGTCCAGATAGTGTTCAAGTAAATTTGTCAGTTAATTTGGAAGTTAACTCGAAACAGGGATTCGAACCCACGACATATATGTACCTCCAATTGTATGCCTTCTCCGACTTTCACATCAAAATGCATTGAGACGTCTGATTTGGCGGATTCGGAACGTAGTGATACTTAAAAAGGGCGCTCCGGATAGCATAACTCGCTCTACCTCCTCTTTGGCTACCTTGTGCACTTAATATCAGCACGCAGCTCCTATATCTGGAACAATTTGGCAGATACTTGCTTTGCTGCTCTTTTTGAATATCGGGAAAGTGAGGCGTAAAACGGATATACAAAATTCGATGCACTGTTTCCTGCGGTTCCAAGACAATTCTTTGCCCACGAACGGCTTTGTTGTGCCGCTTCGTTGTGCTGGAGGAGAGAAAAAATTAGGCAATATTTCCAGCCGTTTCACGTTCCCCTGCTGCTGCGTCCTCAACTTCTCACCATTTGGTAACGCAAAAAGTGCGTAATGGATTTCGTGTTGGTAATCTTCATGCGTTGACCTGCATCACTCATTTTTACAATGCGTGAAACAACATCCCTCTCGCACCTCAGATCACTGAGTTTCAAAATACGACTTACGTACGCCCGTTTCTTCACTGAAACATGTTCCGACTATAATATCATTATGTTCTCGAAATGAACAGAAAACTGGGCGAGCGGCGTTATGACAGCGAACTAGTTTTGGGTGACTCATTATTACAGAGCATCTTGATTGATGCCGCACTGCCCTCTGGCAGAATGGTACAATGAGTACCTCGTATAAATTTAAACACTGATCTAACTTTCAAGAGGCACTGAAGATCAAGTTCGGAACATGAGACTTCCAACCCTTGCTGAAGTCCTTGGTCACAACATTGTCAGAGTTCAGCGGGAGGTTCAATGGAACTAAAAAAAAAATTATTCCTGCATTCTCGGGGATCATGTGTTAGGGAACATTTACATCACGCATTCGTGATATTGCTAAATATTTTTGACGCCTGTACTCCTTGCTCAATTTTCTCGCATTCGATTTGGCGTTACAATCATTGAGACATTACCCACTTCTGTGGTTAGCAAGCGGCTGCAAATGCGGCATTGGCGGATTTGACTCTTTACTTGTGTAGCAATAGCCGCACTTTACACAGCGGGAAATATTGCCTAGTTTTTCTCTCTCCTCCAGCTCAATTAAGCGTCCCAGCCGAAGACTAGAAATTGTGGAAAAAACCACATCGAGTTTTCGGGAACCGTCCGCCATCTCATTTTGTTTAATCTCCAAATAGGAGAACAGCACGTGTTTTCCAACTCTTTGCATCTACAGGAGCTGCGTACTAATATTAATCACTCAAGTTGTTCTAGCAAAGAGCGCATGCTTCATAGTGTCAGTTAAAAATGAGCGATCCCGACGTGATTGTGGAGTCGTTAGGGCGCTCGACAACTCTGCCCAGGGATGCGGGATTCAGTGCTGGTCGCGGCGGTCGTTTTTCGATGAAGGCTAAAAAGCTAGGCTGCCATGTGCTGTGCAATGTCAGGGCACATTAAAAGAACCCCAGGTGGTCGAAATTTTCGGAGCCCTCCTTTACGGCAGCTTTCATAGCCTCAGTCGCTTTAGGAAGCGAAACCCCACAAACCAGTCAAGAATCAGCGTTAAGCGAGGTTTGCTGTGCGCAGCGACCTCCCGCAGTAGCACAGCGCTCCGAAGACACGAATCAGAGCCCACATGTTATCTGCTTACATTTTACCACCCCAAGAAAGATAACCTTACGCCAGCCACTGTACACTCGTCGCCGGAGTGTAGCAGCCACTGGCAGGAAACTTCCAAAGCCCATTGTCCCCGTTTTAAGGCGCTAGCGCCAATTCATTTCATAGCGGCCGGAGGAAAGCCTATCGAAGCGTTGTAAAAAACTGAGTCTTCGAGCGCGATTCGAACCACCACCACCGGCGAAAATGGAATACTTTCCTATGCCGGCAGTTCAGACAACACGTCCACCACCGTCGCATCTTGTTGATTCGCATGTGTGAACAGGCAGTCATTAGCTGATAAACGTCAGTCTGCTTCACTCGCAAGATGCGCTGAAGGAGATGAAACCGAAACTATAGACGGAGTTTCCCCTACAGCGGCCACCACCGGCGACCACCGCGTCGCCGCTCGGCCCCGCGCCTACTATGCTCCGCCGGCTGGTGGGGCTGCTCAGTTACTTCTGACAAAGACCGTATACCTCTAATTGCACGCCTTCAAACTAAGATTTCGGCGATCACGGCGTCCGGACGCAGCGCGAAACATGGCAGTCTGCATCGAATACGCAAACACATCGAATACGTAACTAACCTAAATGATTTTCATACATGCCAAACACTTCACTCGAAAGCACTTCACCAGCGAGACTATACGATTTCGCATGCATGCATGTAAGCAGTCTCAAGTGTCTCTGCCGAATTTTTGTTTTTAGTATGCCAGGAATTGCGCACTTTTTTGTATAGCAGATCCTTTGTGAATGGTGAAGTTCTTTGTGAGGGAAGAGTAGATGTTACTAAATTAATCTTTTTGCAGTTTCGGTCATGCATGTCACCTCTTCCCCCATTTTGTTGGTGTACTTCGCGTTGCTTACATAATGAGTAAAGAGTCGGCGGCTCCAAAAGAAAGATGTTGGTGTATAACACGCGTCTCAATCAAGAAAGCATTTCCGCTCTGACCAGAAAACAGCAGTGATGATGTCCCAAAGCGCTTGGTGCCTGCAGAGCCCACACCATCGTTTACGCTATCGAAATGAGTCACTGGTGGAAGGGCGACGGGTTCGATTGTTCGCACGTGATGTCTCCGTGTACCCGAGTGGATGCGTTCGTCAGAACACAAGTGAGTCCAGCTCATCCCGCAGGCCAAAAGAAATTGTACATTCACTATCTCGCAGTCACGTGAATGCCCAGCAGGGGTGAATATCATATCGCATGCGCGATCAAATCCTTTAGATTGGGTGGAGCCTAAACGTACTTGGAAGGAGCGATTAGATAGGAAGTCATTTAGGAAGTTCAGCATTCTCCAAGGGATGCCCAAATCGGCTAGGTCTTTAAGAATTCCGTATTTCCAAGTGATGTCATATGCCTTCTCCACATCAAAGAAGATCGCGAGACAGTGTTGATTATACATCAATGCTTCTCGAACTGTGTTTCAAAGCGGACAAGATGGTCTGCGGCAGAGTGTGCTTTTTTGAGCCCACATATCGAGAAGTTCTCGAGATCCAAGAGTAAACATTAACATTATATCAAGTACGCTCTCAAACGATTTGGCTGGCAACTCGTGAGAGCAATGGGTCTATAGCTACTAGGGGCGGTTGGTGTCTTTCCGTGATTCAGAAATGGCACAGTACGGCTTTTTTCAAGTTATTAGGAATTTCCCCAAATATCATTATTTTGCTAAAGAACTTCAAAAGCGCCTCTGCGGAGGGTTCTGAGGGATGGGCTAGCATGTCATAATGCATATGGTCTGGCCCCGTTGCAGTCTGCTTACGAAGGGAGAGTACTGTTTTGATTTCCTGAAGTGTGATCAATTTATTGTAAGGCTTGTTCGAGCTGCCACTTGTCGGAAGCTTTTGTTTTTCGGCTACGTTTCTGTACTTTATAAAGGCGTCTGTGTAGTGAGAAATATGCATCCACTATATTTGCCTGTTATTCGAAGGTCGTTTGTGCGCCAGGAGCTGTGAGAAAAGGGGATTGTAAAAGGTGAGAAGCTGCCATTTAGTTTCTCAACTCGCTCCCACATTTCTTTAGATGTCATGGAGTTGTTGATGGATGACACATATCTTTGCTATGATTCATTTCCCGCATTGCGGCGGATATATCGCGCTTCAGCTTTTGCCTTCTTGAAATTTATCAGATTTTCATGGGTTGTATATCTTCAAAAAAAAAAAAAAATTCTTCATGGTTTATTTTGACTTCTTTTTTTTTTGCTTCCCTACTCTCTCGTGTACACCAAGGCTTATAATTTTGACTTACTACTCCTGATGACTGTGGTATGGCCAAGTGTGCTGCGGCAACGGCAAGGGCAATTAACATGTCCTTGCCTTCATCAATGCTCAGATTATCTGAATATATTTATCTCGCTTCTCGCTTCGGATTTAAAAAGTGTCCAGTCGGCTAATAAAGCTTCCATCAGCGTGGATTTGTCGAAATTAGTGATGTTGATGATGTCCTGCTGATAATTATAGTTAGGTGGTCGCTTCCATACGGACTGTCGAAAACAACCCATTTAATATAATTAAAAACAGAAGGTGAACAAAAGCTATTAATCTAGACAACTTATTTTCTCAGTGTTTGCCGAGCAATATTCATATTTGCTTGCCTTCATCAGGCAGACATTGTTACCAGAGAAAACAAAAAAAAAAAGAAATCTTCTAAATTGTGGCCTCTGGTGTCAGTTTGTTCACTACCCAAAAAACGGGAGTGGACATTAAAATATCCTACTAGTAAATATAGCTCTGGTAGCTGTGTTATAAGTTCTTTTAAGTCAGCAAAAAAAAAAAAAAAATAGGATAAAAAACGATCCATTGCTTGCGCGAACCGTTTCAGCTCCGCATTGCGAAGGCTGACCATTTGGAAGAAAAACGGAGTTCGCTACACTGATTACGGCACGAATTTTGAACATGCCTAGCATTTTCAGACTGGTCCGGAAAGCAGTGAATCTCCTCCGAAACGATCAAAACGAATGTTACAGATATGTCGATAATTCGGGCTGGTCGGAGTAATAATCTCAGTACGAAACAAACGAAGACAAATAGCCGTAATCTCTTCGCATATCGCTTGCACCTACAAGGTCAAGTGTAGATGGTGCGAAATCCCGGCAACACTGTTGTTGCCGAACATGTTTAGTGACAGACAAGAACGCCACCTTGGACGTCTTGCCTGACGCGACCACTTATGTTTACGGATTCGGACCGAAGTATAAAAATATTCCCTCAGGCGAATGGCAAAAAAGCAATAAAAAGTATAGACAATTCTGATACTGAGGGAGATTCCTTACGTAATTACGTGCTTGTCCAGAAACGGCTCGGAGTGCTCAAAATGGCGTATTTCAAGCCATCACGTTGAAATTTCACGGTCTGAACTAACGCGAAAAGCACAGCTAATCACGATAATAGGTGGTGCGGACATCCTCAAATAGCTCTGAGGCACATTATGTGCGTAGTGTGGATTCCGTCATCTTTTTAACGCGGGCAATCTCTAGTTTCCCCTTTGCTGCACGCCTTTTAGGAGTATAGTCGAACGAAGGCAACTCGATGTCGCGAACTTCCGTACACCGCCCACTTCCGCCCTGCGACAGCCCGTCACAGATGTCCAGTGGTCACCCACTCGGTGAAACTGCCATCGTTCCAATTGGTCCCGAAGTTCACCCAGAGCGCGGCAGCCTTACGCTCGAGCCTGCTATCCTGATCACGCGCATGCACATTTCGGGTAAGACGACGGCGAACATCGATCCGGCCGCCGGCGATGCGATCGTGCATGTCAAAAACGCCGTCCGGACGCCCTGGCGTTAGAAGTGACAAGGCCATGCAGACAGCTTCGCTCGGTGACGCCAAAGGATGGGGGGGAGGAGACTGGGCGAGCTAGAGCCCCGTCGTCTCGAGCGTTGGCTCACCAGCCGCAGATAAGCATTGCGTCAGCGACGCAGGGATAAAAAGTAAGCCATTCATTTCCTGGCTTTTCTGGAGCCCATCTACTCTCGTCCACGTCTGCGCCGATTTAATCGAGAGATCGCCGTAAGAGCCCGCCTTTCTTTTGCCCTGTCTTTTGCACTTCCGAAAAATATTTCCCGGCGCCGCTATCTGGGGCCTTCCAGGTATTGTTGCCGAAACCAGGCACTTTTACTTCGCATTTGGTTCTTGACTCGTCGTAACCAGGCGGAAAAATAATCTCCTTGTTCAGCGGCCTTTTGTTGTTGCAGTCTTGCGTTTCAGCAATACTGGCGGCTTCGAATTTCCTTTTTTTCACGACCTGGTCTTTATTCCATTATATATGACTAAGGAAAATTTTGCAGGCTGCATTATTTGGTTCCTTTTCAGTTGCACCCAGGCGATATGTGACTAGGCAAACCAGACTCGCTTGTTAGCCTTGGTCTGGGCAACGAATAAATGAATAATAATGAAGGGTGGCTATTTGTGCAGACCCCCCCCCCCCCCAATAAAAAAGTATAATAAACAGAAACAACACATAACTAAATAATCTCTGCCTCTTAATTTTTTTTATTCGTAACCCTGAAATTTCCACCCGATGGATGGAAAATTACCAAGCTGCCTGCTATAAAAACAAATTATATCTGGAGAAGTACACTTGGGGAAAAGGAAGCGAAAGGAAATATTTGTGTGCCCATAAGAACAAAAACAGAGATAGTCTTTTTTTCTTTTTTTTTTTTTTCAATGACGTTGTTTATTGCCTTTTCACTTGCTTTGTGGTTTCGATGAAAGCAGCGTCCGAAAACTCGCAGTAAAGTGTCGAAAAACTGCTGACTTCGCCTTATTCACGCTAGCCATATTATTTGAAATAACTGTATGGTACGGTTTCCAAAGAACACACTTCGGCACCGATCAAAGGTTAACGTAATATGCCTTCCCAACATTGCCAACACCCGTACCTTTGTTTTATTCATTTTTTTGTACATTCATAGGTCTGCATATTCTGTCTTTCCGCCTTGAGGCACACACGCGTAATTTCAGCTGTTTGTTTCTGCAATTAAAATTCCTAATGCTTGCGTCAGTTCCGTGCGCCCATACAGCACAATTACGTCGATCACTGAATAAAAGGCTGGCGTGCGTACACAGCTTGCGATGCAGTGTCGCTGGGTTTAAATTGCATCCATATTATTTAAGACCGCTTTACGAGCCTGCCATGGAGATTGGCGCGGAAATTTCTCGTGAAGCTCTTGCATGACGGAAACTCCAAAAGGCGACGAAAAATCAGTAAACCACGCCGTAGAGTATGATGTAGAGCACTAGCTTGCCTCCGCCAGTATACGAAACTATTTAAACAGTACGACTTCTTCCGTTAACAGGCAGCCTGTTTTAGAATAAAAATGCACTGCCGTCATGCGATCCCGGGTGAGCGTGGTAAACGTCCATGAAGGCCATGAAAACTTTCGTAAATAATTCTCAACTTTCAGCATGTTGTCGTTGCTGGTACGTACATTGGGAGAATGTAAAAAAAGAAAGAAAAAAAGTGCATGTAGATAAATAGGGAAGAGTGAACGGATTAGGTCAATTTTCGGAACGTGTGCACACATATGAAATGCTCCCTGCAACAAGTCAGTAGGCAAACTAGAAAATATTTCGTCACCTGCTAATGTAGAGCACCCGTTAAAATATGATGAGCCTTTGAACGATCTTGGAGATGGTCTTGTGCCTTTCTTGCAGCTGAAACTGCTTTGAGAGATAATTTTGGAAAGGAGCTGTGTGCATCATACTGCAAGAATATCATTTCTTCTAAAAAGTGAAAACATATGTGAAGGGTTGGACGCTGCTGAACCGAATGTGGAGCAAAAACATTAGCTGCGGGTGACCGAGCGTTTTTTCTTTCTTCTTCATTTTCCTCCTCCTCTTCTTCTTCTTCTTCTCCTTCTCGTAGCTACGCCTCTTCACGACGTAGCTGCGACTATACGGGGTCTCACTTGTGCTGTCGTAGTGTTGCTTTCGCAACTGCAACAACAAAAAACAAGCTACTGATATTCGCCGAGTACGTATTGTATGTGGTACAACCGGCGTTACAGGGTTAAAAACGGAAATAGCACTGTCGGACCGGAACTCGGGCTAGTGCCACCGTCGACTCACAGGGACGACTTGCGTACGAAGAAAGGAAATGAGTGGCCAGCATGTGTCCCGCTCTATATTTTCTTTCAAAGATCGGTGCTCAGTTTTTGTTCCGTCATTGACTTGAGTTCATGCATGTATCACGACGATATCAAAGCGCATTATTTGTGTTCTCGCGACGCAGGTTAGGCTGCATAAACCCGGCCCTGGGCCCGAATCCCATGTGGATAGGCACACACCGGACGTAAAGGCAATCGTCGTCGCCGTCCTGGCTCGCACGGCGGGCAAGGAAAAATAATGGACGACCACCCGGGTTCCAAGACAGACCGAAAGCAGGGGAGAACAACTGAGGCCATGGGGTAAGGGGTGTTGCGTTGGTACTGCTCCGGTAGCGGACCAACGGGTAGCGAAAAGCCGAGTCAGACGTCGGGCTGCATGCACTTCAAAATTGGGCGGTGGTCACCCAAGCAGAGACTGGCCGAGAGTTAGAGAGAACTTAACGAAGGTTTATTTACATGGTGAATCTGAGAAGGTACACACTGGAGAGCACTCGTGCTCTCGTTTTTAACAACTTTTTTGTCCCCAAGTACCTAGTTGGGGAATTTTCTATTTTGTCAAAGTCCAATCACATTTGAGTTCCTGATCTGCTGGCATTCGGGAACCGCCCACTAGAACGTCCTCCCAGCGCACTCTTTCCACTTTAGCGGCACGATGGCGACTCCGCCGGGGGAAGTCAGGCATGGGGGTCCCAAGGAGGCTTGCTGGCTGTCCAAGGTCGGAACCGCGCGCCACCCACGCGGACCCCTCGCGCGGGAGCACTCCGCGGGAAAGGAATGCGGTGACCGTTCTTCTCCACGGGGGGGAGATGACCCGCTCTCTCTCCTCGGTGCTAACACGCAGGCGCCGCGGCTCTCTGTTTCCAAACACAGGCGCACCCGCTCTTCGGCGAATTCGTTAGCGCCTCTGCGCACAGTCCTCCGGACACAAACTGGGGCAACTGCTGCCGTCGCTGCCGATATGCGACACCGCGTTGCTGCGTCCTGGGTGGTTCTGGTCCACGAACTCCGAGGTGGTCGCGTGCAGTCTTCTTAGAAAAACGGACGCCCATCTCGACACGTGCACCGTCTCGTTACTCGGGAAGTTCGAAACGTAACAGCTTCTCCGGCGGCGGTTGAAGATCCCGATGCACAAAGGTCAGCAACCATTGTCCAGAGGGATACACGATGTCGTTCTGGTTCGGTTCACTGTTGCTGATGTTCTGCTGCCTCCAACGGACTCTGCAGCTCCTCGTTGCTTCTTGTCAAGACTATGGAGGGCTTCTTGATCTCTGCAGACCAGCTCATTCACAGGAAAGACAGCATCAGTTTGAACAACACGAAAATCACAGCCGCAAAGACGGCAAGCGCCAGGACTCTCTCCACGAGATCCACCAGGCTCTCATACCAATATTACTTTAATCCTTTTACTACTACTTCAGCACTTGATACAACCAGAACATTATTCATTCACACAAACACAATGTTCAAGATTAAAAGAAAAATGGTAATTATGCAAACCTATGCCAGGAAAAAAAACATACCCAAGCCAGACTCATCGATGCTATCAATAACACTAAAAACATCGACTTAAGCCATCGGCATTGCCATTTAGTTTACCCTTTTTGTAGCGAACATCAAAAGAGTATTGCTGCAACGCGAGGCTCCAGCGAAGCAGTCGGCCGTTTTTGGGGGACATAGTCTGCAACCACGTGAGAGGACAATGGTCTGTTTCAATGATGAACCTCGAGCCGGCGAGGTAGCACGCAAGTTTCTGCACTGCCCACACAAGACATGCGCACTCCTTTTCCGAAGCACTATACGCTTCCTCCCGTAGAGTTAGCTTACGGCTAGCATACAGCACCGGATGCTCTTCACCCGCGTCACCTCTTTGGCATAATACCACGCCCAGGCCACGGTCACTTGCATCACACTGCACAATAAATGGCTTCGAGTAGTCAGGTGCCTGCAGCACAGGTTTACTCGTTAGTGCTTGTTTCAAGGCAAAGAAAGCTTTTTCTTTCTTTTCATCCCATTGAAGGACCTGCGGTTCCGTTTTCCTCAAAGCGTCAGTAAGAGGACTGGCAAGCTCTGAATAACGGGGAATGTAGTGCTGGTAGTAACCCGCTACTCCCAAAAACGAGCGCACATCCGTTTTAGTACGCGGCTGCGGGAAATCGCGGATAGCAGCTACTTTCACATCTGATGGTCGGCGGTGGCCTCGTCCAACTGTGTGACCCAGGTAGGTTACTTCGGCTCGCCCAAGTTGGCATTTCGCAGCTTTCACTGTTAAACCCGCGTCGCGGAAACGGCTAAGAACCGCTCGTAGGTGCGTGACATGCTCGGGCCATGACCGAGAAAACACCGCCCCGTCATCCAAATATGGTAAGGCGAAATCCTCCAGCCCCCGCAAAACCCTATCCATGAGGGCTGAGAAGCAGTAAGGGGCATTCTTTAAGCCGAAGCTTAATACCTTAGGGCGGAATGTTCCCACGGGCGAAATGAACGCCGCATATCTACTTGCCTGCTCAGTCAGGGGCACCTGCCAATAGCCTCGAACGAGGTCGAATGTAGATATATACTCTGCACTGCTAACTTTCTCAATCCGTTCCTCGATATTGGGTATTGGGTAGGTCTGGTCTTTGGTTATGAGGTTGAGCCTCCTGTAATCAATGCAGGGACGCGGTTCCTTTCCAGGGGCTTCTACCAAAATGAGAGGTGACGTATAGTCGCTCTCGCAAGCCTCAATGACGTCGAGCTCTAACATTCGCCCAATTTCAGCCTCCATAAGTTCTCGCTGCCTGGGTGACACCCGGTAAGCTTTCGAACGGACAGGCTGAGAGGAATTAAGCTCGATGTCGTGAACTATCGCAGTTGTCCGGCCCGGCTTCTCCGAAAACCGATCTTTGTATTCGTGCAATAGCGTTGCTAGATCTCTGCTTTGATCAGCATCGACTTCAGCGGCCTCGACCATGGCCTTAATGGCTTGGTCAGTGTTTTCACTGCAGTCCTCATTTTCCCCTGCGCCTAGATCCGGGAAATCCAGTGATGTTTCCTCGGGGAGGTTCAACGCCATGTTAACTATCATTTCCCTTTCCCTGTACGGTTTCAGCAGATTACTGTGATATATCTGCTGTACCTTTCGCCTTCCGGGCAGGCTAATTAGATAGTTCGTGTCGGACAACCTCTGAATAACTTCCGCTGGACCCTCCCATTGAACTTCCAATTTATTTTTCTGGGAAGGTCGCAACACCATTACCGCGTCTCCCGCTTTAAAACAGCGTGATCTCGCTGTTCGGTCATAGTAGTGTTTGGCCCTCGTCTGTGCTTTATTCATTTCGCATCCCGCGAGCTCCTGTCCCTTGTGCAACCGTTCAAGCAGCGCGAGCACGTATTCGACCACCGTAGGGTCCTCTCCCCGGCCTTCCCACGATTCCCTAAGAAGGCGGAGAGGCGATCGAAGGGAGCGGCCATAGACCAGTTCGGCTGGTGTGAATCCCGTGGCCTCGTGAGGTACGGTTCTCAGCGCAAACATTGTTGCGGGCAAACAGGCATCCCAGTCGGCTTTGCGATCAAAGCACAATGCCCTCAGTACGCGCTTCATTACCGAGTGCATCTTTTCTACCGGGTTGGACTGCGGGTGGTACACTGAACTATGAATTAACTTAATTCCACATCTCTCCAGAAAAGTTGTAGTCAGTGCGCTGGTAAAAACAGTCCCCTGATCTGACTGTATTTCAGCGGGAAATCCAACCCGTGCGAAAATGGACATGAGCGCGTTCACAATTTCCACTGAGCTTAACTCTTTCAGGGCCACTGCCTCGGGAAACTTGGTGGCAGGACAGATTACTGTCAAAATGTGACTGTAACCAGTCTTAGTCTTTGGAAGGGGACCAACAGTGTCGATCACGAGTCGTCGAAATGGCTCCGTGATCACAGGCACAAGCTTCATTGGGGCTCTCGCCTTATCTCCCGGCTTGCCCACCCGTTGACATGTGTCGCAGGTCTTTACAAAATCTTCCACCTCCCGAAAACATCCCGGCCACCAATATTCCTGCAGCAAACGATTCTTTGTTTTCTTGAGCCCTAAATGACCCGACCACGAGCTCCCGTGAACCAAGTGCAAAAGATCACCACGGTAGCGTTTTGGTACGACCAATTGGTCGAACTGCACTCCCCTGCGATCAAGATACTTTCGATAAAGCACCCCGGACCTTTCTAGAAATATCACGTTTTTCTTCGCGATACCATCACTCTCCATGTGCTTAAGATTCCGCAATGTGGAATCGGCTCTTTGCTCGGCTATCAGGGAAGATCGGTCCACCCCGAGCAATCTTTGCAAGCTGTCAGATGCCGGTGTTATGAGAAGCTCACCGCAGGCCTCTTTAAGCTCAATACAATCCTCGCTACTTTCTCGCGTGTCTCGGATGTTCACTTCCTCGCTAATCGGCGCGTGGACTGCCTCTGTCGTGTCTAACGGCTCACTCTCTGTCGCGTCAACGTCACCTGACGCTTCCAGTGTGACGGATTTAGCAGCCAGCTTTCGTGCTTTCGAGCGAGTCAACGCGTGAACAGCCCCTTCTCCGAACACTAGTCCCTTCTGCTGCAAGAGTTGGTCAGATCTGTTCGAAAAAAGATAGGGGTACTGTTTCGACAGACTGGCCGACACAGCAGCCTCCGTATGAAGTACGCCAAATGGACCTTGAATGCTGATGTTAGCGATTGGAAGGCACACGCTACCGGCTTCCACCGCTTGTTTAATCCATGCGCACTCTCCAGTGAAATTTTCTGGCTCTACATACGAGGGATGAACTATATCCATTGTAGCTGCCGAATCTCGAAGCACGCGACACGGCTTTCCGTTCACAACGAGATCTCGGATGTATGGCTCTAGAAGCCGCATATTTTCATCGTTGCTGTCCACTGACGAGCAAACAATCTTTGGGCTTTTGCAGACCGCCGCTACATGTCCGGGCTTTTGGCAATTATAGCATACCAATGGCCGTCTCTTTTCAAAAGCATTCTTTTGGCGGTCTTCTGCTTCGGGCGCTTCTCTTACAATCGCCTTTTTTTCTGCGACATCTGCGCCTCGTGCTTGCTGTTTCTCTTTTAAAGGTTGCCCTCTCCATCCAGCTGCTTTCCTATTCTGGTGTTCTTTCCTAGGGCTTTCCTTTCTGTCCAGCGCACGGCGCGACACAAACTCTTCTGCCAGTTCTGCTGCCTTCGAAACAGTCGCAACTTCCGGCCTGTCTTGCACCCAATGCCTTACATCATCAGGCAAGCAAGAGTAGAACTGCTCGAGTCCGAAGCACTGCAACATTCTTTGGCTTTCGTCATAAGCTTTAGCTTCTTTGAGCCATTCCCCCAAGTTAGCCATGAGCTTATACGCGAACTCCGGGTACGACTCATCATTCTCCTTTTGAGCTTTGCGAAATTTTTGCCGGAAAGCTTCCGCTGACATTCTATACTTTTTGAGCAGACTAGATTTAACCTTATCGTAATCATCTGCATCTTCTTTAGTCAAGCGGGCTATCACATCTGCCGCCTCACAAGGTAACAGTGTCAGCAAGCACTGTGGCCAAGTTGCTTTGCTAAACCCTGCCTTCTCGCACGTGCGCTCAAAGTTTACCAAGAACAGACCTATGTCCTCTCCTTTCCTATAAGGTTGCATAAGGTCTTTCATGCGGAACGACTTGCGTTCTACTGTGCCCGATGCTACGCTCTCATCACTTTCATTTCGAGCTTTTAGCACCTGCAGTTCGAGACGCTTCAGCTCAAGTTCCTGCTCTAAGCGCTTACTCTCTTCAGCCATGCGTTTCTCATTTTTTTCTTCTGCTTCCCTCTTTGTTTTCTCTCTCTCAGCAATCAGCTCCAGGCATTCCGAGAGCTCATCGTCGTCTGCCTCAAGTGCCTCAATAGCCTCAATGATATCTGGCTTTCTCGTTTGGTCCTGAAGATCCAAACCCAGACTTTTGGCCAACTCCAGCAAAAGTGGCTTTTTCAACACTTTCAAATTCATGGTTATCCCGAGTGCTGCAATTTCTTCCTTTTAGAAATCTCTTATCGTCACGTACTTTCAAGTCCCGTGCTAACGATAAACAATTCCCACCACCTTTGTAAACTTACTTACTACAAAGCCTGGTAAAACCTCAGTGAAGAAAAGCCAAGCACTCACCGAACCTTGCAACCATGATTCCAGCGGAGTCCATCCCGACGCTGCCAACCAGCTGTTGCGTTGGTACTGCTCCGGTAGCGGACCAACGGGTAGCGAAAAGCCGAGTCAGACGTCGGGCTGCATGCACTTCAAAATTGGGCGGTGGTCACCCAAGCAGAGACTGGCCGAGAGTTAGAGAGAACTTAACGAAGGTTTATTTACATGGTGAATCTGAGAAGGTACACACTGGAGAGCACTCGTGCTCTCGTTTTTAACAACTTTTTTGTCCCCAAGTACCTAGTTGGGGAATCTTCTATTTTGTCAAAGTCCAATCACATTTGAGTTCCTGATCTGCTGGCATTCGGGAACCGCCCACTAGAACGTCCTCCCAGCGCACTCTTTCCACTTTAGCGGCACGATGGCGACTCCGCCGGGGGAAGTCAGGCATGGGGGTCCCAAGGAGGCTTGCTGGCTGTCCAAGGTCGGAACCGCGCGCCACCCACGCGGACCCCTCGCGCGGGAGCACTCCGCGGGAAAGGAATGCGGTGACCGTTCTTCTCCACGGGGGGGAGATGACCCGCTCTCTCTCCTCGGTGCTAACACGCAGGCGCCGCGGCTCTCTGTTTCCAAACACAGGCGCGCCCGCTCTTCGGCGAATTCGTTAGCGCCTCTGCGCACAGTCCTCCGGACACAAACTGGGGCAACTGCTGCCGTCGCTGCCGATATGCGACACCGCGTTGCTGCGTCCTGGGTGGTTCTGGTCCACGAACTCCGAGGTGGTCGCGTGCAGTCTTCTTAGAAAAACGGACGCCCATCTCGACACGTGCACCGTCTCGTTACTCGGGAAGTTCGAAACGTAACAGGGGGCAGAAACCAGCGGAGCGTTCTAGCCAAGGAGTTTCGCATACATTGGCGAGCGAAACCAACCCACCCGTTTCTCTGCTGCTTGCATTAGAACGAGTCAAATATGCAGGCCAGAAGGAGCCCGCCATGGACGATTGCTCTCGGATGCCAGCATTTCCCGTGCCTGCGCACAAAAGCGAGAAAAAGCAAAACAAACAAAGTGGACTAAGTATCAGCGTGCGGGTCCCTGAGCGGTGATTGCAGCGGGACGTAAGAAAGAGCAGCTACACCGGAAGACACTTTTCTGCACTCGGGAGGAAGAGGCACACCGGCTTCTGAACAATGCCACCGTGTCAGAAGACAACAGCGCACTCCCAACTGTGCAGAGGCCACAGGGAAAAGCGGAGCGGCGCGCGATACGCAGCGAAGAAATATAAGGCTGTGCAGACACTGGGGCCAAAAAGGCGTGACCCACTCCCCCACACCATTTCTATGAGACAGAAAATAAATAATAAATCGAGAGCTATATACTGAGTCCAAAAAGGAATAGCGTACTAGGGGATGGGAAGGGGGGGGGGGGGGCTGCTTCTTGCGGAAATTGTCCTTCTCGACCTGTCTGTAAGCCGCGCACAGCGTTTTTAAGCATTCTAGGTCAAGCGTGTAGTGTGGGGGCCTGCAATTTACGTTGCATGTGAGGAGTCTACTACACAGTTTCTTCACCAGCTCGTTGATAAGCAAGAATTAGGACGCGTATCTGGCGGCGTGCATTGTTGGGACATGGCTGTTACTCTTTGCCTGCATGATTGAAGGTGCATCGTGCACCTTATGGGAGTCCACCAATCCGCAGCTGCAGCATGGTGTTCAAATCACCTGTGAAACTATACTATATTATAGGTTCTACTTTTGTCACTTTCTGGTTTTAGCCTTTTCGCAGGTGTAAATAACGAGTCGTTCAGTTTTTGTGCGCAGTTACGAAAGGCAGAATGCGGTATGCGTCTCGAGGAGGAGGAGGAAGATGAGGAGGAAAGGCAGGGATGTTAACCGGTAAAAGAAACCGGTTTGCTACCTTGCACTGAGGGAAAGGGATAAGTGGATATAAAAATTGTGGAAAAAAAAAACGAATGCTGTTCTTTCGAAAATGAGCAGCTTAACTATCCAGCTGTCACCTCCGTATAGTCATCCATAAGTCATCTCCGTGCTAAGCATAGTCAACCAAATCATACGGCATTTGTTCCAGTACCGACGGACGTTTGACGACGAAGCTACTGCGCTTGGCCGAGGGAATCATTTCACATGCCCCGTGATCGACCGTATACGCGTTCGCGACCCATATATACAGAAGAAAAGGCTAAATAAAAAACTGACACAGACACGGAAGAAAACACTCCGGTCCGAACAAATCTTGCCAATGGTCCGAGTTTACACTTGGCCGGACAGCCCAGAGCGAGGTCTACGCTTGGACAGCTGGCGATGGAAACAGCAGCAAAGAATTCGAGTCACGTATCGCTTTTGCCGCCAAATGCAATGCGACGTTCATGCGGCGTTATGTTGGCCCTTGCGCAATGCGCAGCCAGAGCGGTAGCGCGAGAAACACGAATCACTAGGTGGAAAACGCTCGACGAACGCCCGCGCGATTCCGCGCGAAGAAAAAAAAAATGTCACAAAGAGGGAAAAAGGGACAGCGGGAGGAGGGCGTGGAGAAAGTGGAACATGTTCACGCCCAGCTAGCGCTGACGACCTTTGGCAAGAAGGAGTTGTCACTAGGGGCCGCTGGGTCGCTTGACCGATTCGCAGTGCAGAGAGGGGCCCGCTAATCCATTCGACGCGCACGCCTCGATATTTCCGGCACAGCGCTTACCGTCGGGTGGTGATGGACGTGGAGCAGCGGGAAAAATTGAAGAAAAAGCGGCGTCCAAAAAGCCACGAATCAGATACACAACGATGGAGAGGCCAGAAGAAAGGAAAATGACATTTGCAAAGTTTGGATACTCGAGCTAGCCCGCTTTCTCGCTAAGAGGGGACGCGCCGACGAGAATTTAACTTTCTCGAATTATGAGAGTCCACTCTTCTCGCAGCGGAAAGAAGAAGAGCGGCCCGGTCTTCCGGACGTCACAAGGACACGAGGCAAAACATACTAACATGTGCAATGGCACGGACACGGTGGAACGCTAAAATAGGGCATGCGTCGAGCAGGCTTGGGTACGTCTGTTTTTGCACTTGCGTTACCGTGCCCAGAATGTTGCGTACTCTGTGTTTGTTTTCCTGAAGAAGCCAGCGCATGTACACAAGTTTTATATCGGATCTCTGCTGCCTTCAACGGCTCCGCGACAAGTGAAAGCAGGAACTTGAGAAGGGAGAACGAACCTGACATCAGCTGCCTCCTGCAGCGATGAAATGCTGAGCGACGGGCCGTTTTCCTCCTGTTTTGCTTAGGCCGACGTGCTGCTGCCCCTTATGAGCGACAGCTTGTTTCACAATGGCACCATTTCATGTGTGACGTGATAAAATCCTTTTTCAATGTTTACGCTCCCCGACACTGCGTACATTTGACTCACTTCATTAAAATGAAAAACAAGAAAGAACAAATAGCAAACTATTAGGTATTAGGCTTCTGCTTGCGAAAACAAATAACAATGCCCACCATTTATTCACCTCATATAAAAAAAAACAGCATAATTTCTGAGAGAAATTCACTTCTTCAAGTATCAGGATCACAGAACAAACTGCTTGGGCCTAGATATGTTCGTGTTACGCCGCGAGTTATTTTAACTTGCGACACCCTTTACGCCTCGAAGGAAGAAAGTTGTACTTTGGAAAGATGCTCCAAATTAGGCAAAGAAGGTGTCGCAGTTATGCCTTGAAAGAGGCCTGGACCTCGACGCAGGTTCAAAGGCAGTTATCATCCACTTTCTCAACATTTAAACATTCCACGTGTGTATAGAGCCTTATTCGAATTTTAAACTAACATGTTTCTAACAGTCTCTAACTAACAGCTAGAGATTGTGAGTGCTATTTCGAATGCATACATTCGCGTATCAGACACCACTTTTTCGCTTCTAGATGTTAAGACTGGGAAAGAAAGAGACACGCGCACACACCTGCCTCTGCACCGTGCTAGACAGCGCGATGAGGCTTTACTGAACTTTTCATAAGAACGCCACCAGCACCGTGTAGCGGCCGGAGGCGAATTGCTGCTTCTTCGACACAGGCACGAGATTGCACGCGATGCAGCGTGGAGCCACACAGAGCCGGGCGAAATGAAAGTGGAACAGAAAAGAGAGAGAGAGGGGGGGGGGGGGGGGGGGTCTTAGCTGGTGTGGCATGGTTTCTAGGGTTCAACTTCCTAAAGCGACTCAGGCATGAGAGACGCCGTAGGGAGAGCTTGGGAAATTTCGACCAACCGGGGTTCTTTAACGTGCACTGACATCGCACAGCACACGGGCGCCTTGCTTTTCGCCTCCATCGAAACGCAGCCGCCGCGGCCAGGATCGAACTCGCATACTCGGGATCAGCAGTCGAGCGCCCTAACCACTGCATCACCACGGCGGGGAGAACAAAAAGGTACACACTTTCTTTCGCCGAGAAGCTGCTTCACTGACTATGCATTTCAACTAACTAGTGTCACTTATACCTGCTTCGCTGCTGCACATGGCCGCATTTTTAGCAACAAAGTATGAACAACTTTTACCCAAGGTGTAGTGGCCACAGTGTCTGCTTTAACTGAACCTCGTAGAGTGCCGTTTAAAGCGCCTCCGGGACTCGAAATCTCTCGAGTGTGAGAACGAGTTTCCTCCGCACATTTTCAGAGCTTTATATTACTTTGCTGGTTGACGGAAAAGCGGGAACACGGCTGCGCTTCGGTATCGTATACTCGGCCGCTTGTGGCGAGTCCTACGTCATTCTCAGGGCTGCAGTGCTCCTTGGAATTATTTTCAGCTTCTTGTAACTGAACTGAGTGATAGAGCCAATACAAACATCTTTAAGGCAAACATTTACGCGTAGTGAAATTTCTAAGTGCGCACTGCCAAATTATGTAATGCCAGGCTGGAAGGCAAAGATAACAGTCTGGCGAAAGATTTAAGCCGTTTGTTAAGTGCCAAGTTGTGCCCACGAGCGAGTGCAACTGGTAATGACTGTCAGGTGCCTTCTATCAAATGTCCGAATAGAAACTTTTCAGACAATAGGTCTAGATCAGCCACCCTCACCAGATTGCCACGCTTCGCTACCAGATGTCCGCTTCTCCCGTCATGAACCGATAGTGATTGTACTGCTCGTCGGCGGAGATAACTAATACGGATGAATAACAAAGCAAAGTTCGGCGGCACTGCTGAACTTTATACTCCTAAACTTTCTGTAAGTCTTACGGATTGCTTTAAGCTCGTGCATTCAATGGAATTTCCCATTATAGTCGACAACAATGCGCACCTATCACAATTATTGAACGCACTTTCCATGGCTAGAATCGCTATGAATGTATGCTGCTTTGAACCTTCGGACCGGTCATAGCATTGAAAGTGGACGCAGTCAACGTCTGACCTGTTGCTCAAAGCTGGTAGTGGTGGTAACGTGGCACATTTATGTGAATCGACCTTTAGATTACGCTTTTATAACGTCCTGGGCCAAAGTGACGTGGCGCATTGCAGAGTCAGGCCCCACAAGGCGAGCCAGATGGACCACGGTTGGAGCGGAGGAAAGGATAAACGGGGAACTGCCAGTCTGCGTTGCATTTTGTAAGACAGGGCTCTATATCTGCATACGTATACAAACAGTTGGAGCATTGTGGTGTGGAAGTGCACCAGTGCAAATAAAGTTTGGCTGGTGTATGAAGGCGATGGAATTGTACTCGGGGAATGATGCAAGCTTCTTGGTTCAGGCATGGAGGATGAACATCACTGACGGGAAACAATAGGAGTTAGCGCCCATGCGGCACCACTGCTATGTTGCGGGTGGAGAAACATGGCAAACAAAACATTAGGGATCTGAACTTGTAATACCTAAGTGTTTCCCTCTTTGAAACGGTGCTTAACGCAAAAAATGAATGATATATTGTTCGGTGAACTTATTTTTCGTTCTCTAAAATGCTTATGAATAGTATTCCCGCACAAAATATTTCCTCCTCTGGTGCTGGTCTAGTATGCGAGTAATGTCGTATATTAGTTCGCTCTCGGTATCAGCACCCGCCCTTGGTTGTTCACAAGGTTCTATTTACTAAACGAAAGCCGCGACATCCAACATACTTGTTCAGAAAAAAAATCCAATCAAGCCGATAAGCTTCCACAGTTGCCCGTGCAACTCTCCTTTCACACCATTCTTAAGATGATATGAAGAAGAACTGAACAAGGGTAAATGGGGTACGCCTGAGTTCGCAGATGAGCCAACGTTTCGACAAGTCCATTTGTCGAAACGTTGGCTCATCTGTTAACTGAGGCGTACTCCATTTACCCTTGTTCAGTTCTTCTTCATACCGTGCAAACCATCTTCTTCCTTTCGTTCTACCTGTATTCTTAAGATGAGTTATTGTTGCATGTATTGCTAATCTTTTATGAGTCAAAATAACTACTCTCGCTATACACGATCTGCAAGCGATGCACGGAGACGATGCGCACTTTGCTTATCTTAATGCGCGCGTGCTGAGAAATGCATCTTTGGAAATGCGCATAAAGGAAAGAAAGGTGTAAAAATAAGCTGAAAGAAGAGGGCTCGTAAACGCGCCAAATTTGCGAGAGGGAGAAATTTTTTATCTGAGAACGTTTCTTTGTTTTCTTTTCTTTTTATTCCTTGGAACGCGACCAGTGTATCAACTCAACCTGTGCAGCTGCATCTAAAAGCGAAGTGGCGGAAAGCAGCATAAATAGGCAGCTTCACACCGGTTTCCTAGGCACGTACGCACACACGCTTCGCACCTCATATGCCGAGATTGCAGCCATTCTAAAGTGAAAACATGGTCGCATATACACTCGCTGCGGTTCTCTCTTCGCGGAAAAATAACGCGGGATGGACGAGACAGAACGGAAGGTCAGCGAACGGTTGCGGAAGTAAGCGCAGCACAGGCGAGCCGAGCACTGCGGCGCCCTGGCATAGGCTGCAGGAATGTGTAGGATAGGCGACGGGAGAATGTGGGCGCACTCTTGGAGCCAGGAATGTGAGCGCACTCTTGGAGCCAGGTCGCTCTGCGTATACGGGCCGCTGAGCCGCCCTCACAAGCCCCTTCGTTTCGTCCTAACGAGCTTATATTGTCACACGGAGGCCCGAAAACGAGGCGCGCTGACTTCTCGTGGCTTACGCAAGGAGCAAGACAGCCAGAGCTGAGCGAGAGGAAAAACAACCCGGAGAGACACTGAACACGAAAAAGTGCTAGACATTATCGCGTCTATTCTATATTGGCGTGACGTTGACTGCGTGGCAGTGACGTCCTTAGGAAGAAAGAGCGAAGAAGAAAATAAATGAAACAACGTAGCACAGTTACAGATCTGTCTGCAGCCGACGCAGCTCAAAACTAGCCTATTTATTTCCGCGCTCTCACTACTCCGCTGAGCAATCATAGCGTACCAAGTAAGAAAATTGATCACCTGCAAGAAATACAAGTACCGTCTTTGCCAAAAGTAACCGAGCAGCATGTTTTGCTTCTCACTTGTATTTTAAAGCCATTAAATATTCCCAGATGATCACAACTCGTTAATAAGTGAGGCCAGGCTCTGACCTTAGGTTGTCACATATTTAAAGCTTCAGATGTAGAATGAATTTACTGCCACACGGCTGAGAAGCAGACTCTGCTGCATGGTTACTTTTGGCAAAGACGGTACATCAAGTGCTGAGCGTGAATGAGCGTTTGGCATTTTGAAATATAGCGCCCGCTGTTATGCGCCAATATTTTAACCATAGGTTACGTGCCAGCAGCCAGCTATTGCACTGTAGATACTGAGTTTATAAGCAACGCACCACAGTATACGATAACAATAGTTTCTGCGCTGTTCTTCAGCTGGCTTGAAAATTATCGGTTCGTATATGCACTTATCACTTAAAACATACTGGCGAGCGCGAGTGTCCAACAAAGTGAAATTCGCAGTCAGAGCAACCAATAAGGAACAGTTACTGGTAACCGTGCGCTATTTCTTTCTTCTCATTAGCGCATAAAAGACAGCCCTATACGAGAAACGAGCTTTTTGTATATGTTTACTTGTCAGCTCAACCACCCACTTACGAGCATACCTTTTCCTTTATTCTGTTCGGAATAAGGTGCTAAAAAGTTCTCGCTCACCAGCACAAGAGAGGAAACACATAAAATCCGGCTCAAAAGTGCGTCTATAGGAATCATTTTACGCGTACAAATGGTCGACTTTCCTTCAAGTGCGCCTCTCCAGAGACTGCAACTTTCGCGCCTCAACTTTATTGCTTGAAATTGAAATCATCAGACACCTAAATCGAAAATCGATAGTCAAGGCACCCGTGAACGCGTGTATAAAGGTCCCTTGCCGCTTCTCGGAAAGTGCGACGAAAGCTTCAGTTATTACATTTACTTTTTTTTTTTTTTTTTTTTTTTTTCACTTTTCAGCGCCTGGAATTTGGTACTGAAAGAATGTTTGGACGCTCAAGATCCTGAGGAGTCTACATCCAGCCGGCGTTATAGCTACACTGTTAAAGATGAATCGGGCTTAGACAACTAAGCTCCAGGCTGAATGAAATTTTTATAATTTGCTGTTTTCCGGCGCGCTCACACCTTTAACCGTTTCCTATGGTTGCGAGACGTCAGTAGAGCGATGTCGAAATTACGGTTTTAAGCTTGACGCTATCAGGAAGTCGAGGGACTGCAAGGAAGAGTGATGCATTTTGGTAAGTTTACAGCACCCAAGTCCACGCAAGAAATGCGGTGGTGTAAGTTACGCTGTGAGATCAGAATGAAGGCAGCATGCCAGAGTTGATACTAGTTCGCAAGAAGGGCCAATAAGCGAGCCCTACCCAGTCAACCAGCCGTATCGAGTATATAGTAAGCGGGTTATGGTACTAATATACGTTGTTTTATCAGACCCAAAAAATGAAAGACTGAAAAGGACTGGGGCTAATAATGATGCCAGTTCTGGAGAATATGCGGAAGCTATGACAAGGCTCATTTTCTGTGAAAGCATGACAAGAAAGAATCTCAGTTGATTACGACACTCAGAAAATACTATGGTATGCATGCTCGGAAAAAAAAAAAACATTCATGGAATGAGCGCTTTCTTTCCGACGAAGCCCTACTGAAAAAAAAAAATAATAATAATAATTAGCAATATCGATCGCAACCGCTTCAAACGCAAGACGTGCAGGTTATCGTGTGGAGCTGAACGGCTTCACTCATCGATGAATATTCGGCTCAGTAAATATAGCTACAAAGGGACAAACCACTTCCATTACACAAGCGGGAGCAAAAGACCTTTTTTTTTTTTTTGTTATATAGAGTAGCCGATGACTGCGGCTTCCCATTATTTAAGAATGCGACACGAACACATAGCCATAAATGTCTGCCGTGCGTTGTTTCGCTTAAATTTGGTTCGCCGACTGACCCAAGCTGGCGGGTCTACAACTGAGCCACACCCTTTCACAGCCTGCGGTACAGTCAGAACGGTTGCACAAACTTTCGCCATGGCGGCAGAGTTCAATTCAAATTCTGTGATAGAAGCCTATCCAGAATTGAAGCGCAGACGACAAGAACCGATCACCTAGAAATTTGCAACTCACCCAACAACCGATCTTGTCGGGTGATAGCGCGACATTCTGGGCCTCAGCACG
The DNA here is from genome assembly GCF_055883805.1 of Amblyomma maculatum. NCBI lineage: Eukaryota > Metazoa > Arthropoda > Arachnida > Ixodida > Ixodidae > Amblyomma > Amblyomma maculatum. Next base: position 242,641,893 of record NC_139344.1, read on the forward strand.
TATACAGCCACAGCCAAACTTTCCGTTGCAGCGGTAGCGTACGGGCGAGAAAGTAGAATACACAGTCTCATCAGAACTTTCTCCGCACGTTGGAGATTACTGATTCTTGTTGGGTTGCCGCAACAGCGCAGGCGACCAAAGTTGTTTTTGAGCAGCCCCTTACCGCTGCGCGTTTTTCGAGCCCTGTGCACCCAAAGGCACAGATAGTGAACTCGTTGGACTAGCCACGTCATAGGACGACTGCGTCCTCGAAAGTGTGAGTGGATCAAAATCGAGGCGCTTGAGACACGCTGAAAACGCGCATCCGGCTGCTGTGCCCTTTTGTGGCCCCCGAGGAAAATTCGCGGAAAAAAAAAAAAAAAGGGCGCTCGCTACACCAGCGAGAAAGCGATACACGCCGCCAGAACTTTCGATTTCGCCCTTCGCCGCGCGAAACCGGACTCGCTCTCAAGACTTGCGTATCCCGTTCCAGAGGCGTCGCACGTGTTCTCTGTGTTGGGAGGAAGGGGAAAAAGAAGGGGAGAAGCAAAAAAAATAAAATAAAAGGAACGCTGCGAAGTTCGTCGGAGCGTGGAACGAACGTCTAAAATGTCAGTCAACAACGGCGGCAGATTCGGCGAACACAATGAGGCGGTCCAGGCTTCCGCCTTCCTCTCTGCGCCCGCCGGGGTCCATCGTCGAGCTTTCATCGAGGGCGAGCTGAGAAGCGCAAAGGAATACATTTTAGTTCAGGGGGACAGTGTTTTGTTCCGTATTTTAAAAGGAATATTTCCAACTAACAAAGAAACGCAACGCGAGTAACTGATACCGAAGACAAAGAGAGATTCGTGTGACAATGTCTTGGATGGCGTCACGGAAACAAAAAGGAAAAAAAGAACAGAAAAATAAACTAGCTTGAGGCCTCCACAATGTTGGGCGATCAACACGCAGGGCCTCCATTCATCCGGGCTCTTCTTTCGTAGTTAAACGGCCCACGCTGTATAGAAATGAGGAAAGTATGGCGAGACCCAATTTCCTGAATGGAAATGCACTCTTGCTGGCTTGTGCAAGTACACATTAGCATAGGAATAAAGACAAGATCAGCAAGAGTAGGCCCAAAAGAGCGAGTATCAGTGGACCAAGATGCTTTGACAGGCTACTTGGCTAATGATCGAAGGGGGAAAAAAAAGCACAAGAGCGGAACAGGACACAACGCACAGGCGCTGAAAGACTCACTGAAAGAGTAGGCTCACTGAAAGATGGGAAAAGTGAATAATAAAACCTCTGTCGAATGACATTTCTATACCTTGTGACAACTGCGTTGGTCATTCGGGATCGAGCCGACAAAAAATGTCGACATGATTCCTAACTGTTGTATCCAAATGTAAGAAGTTTTCTTCGAAAGACCTAGCTGTTGTTCACTTCGCACTTCTGAAAACATCTGCGCGACGTTTTATGGAGTTTTGTTATTTTCTACACATCTTCGGCTCCTTGCTACGTTAAGCCATGCTGCTTAACGTGCTCTCGCTGAAGAAAAGCAAGCTCTTTACTCGTTGAGCACCAGGTCGTTGATACCAGCATTTCTGCAAGCCGCAAATAGGACTCTGAATTAGCTTCGCATGTGGCGAGGTATAATAAAAGCACACATTGGAGATTTCTTTTACTAGCAGCAGCTGTTGATCAGTGCAGCAGACAGCCTATCACTTCATGTCTGTGGCTGTGGTGAGATTGATCCAGTATGTGCTATTTGCATCTACTCGGTTTACAGTGCGATGAAAAACGATCTGGTGCGGCTGCTTTCACAACAGCCCGCCGGTGAAGAACAGGAACCTTGATGGCGGCGGCTCCAGCTGTAGTCACCCCTGAAAGGTGCCGACCAGGCGAAGGCTTCATGGTTGCGCGACAGGTTGTAATAATGCCGTGCCATTCCCGTGCTCGCCATTCACGTTTGTCTCCCCATCCTCCTTTCATCCAATTTTCATTGCTATCTTTCCTTCACAAAGAGCTAAGTAGCTAAGCTAAATCCTCTCATTTGGTTTCTTTTATTTACCTCCATAATAGTGAGGGGCAAGCAATATGAAAACCTATATTCCTGTGCGCACCGAATCTTGGTTATTTCAGAACATTTTTATTGCGCCAGAGTCTCACAGCCGTGTATTTGAAGGCTAAAGACAAAACGTATTAGGTATAGCTGCAAAAATAGCTATAAGTATTCCACTAAGTCCCCCTCCAGTCAAAGAATGCTCACAGACTTATAGTTGTGCAAATGTCTACTCACCATAAGCACTGGCAACATCGAGATCATCTTTGCAGACTTCTATGGAAGCATTAAAAACGGATTGCTAGTAGCGTGGACACAGCAGGCCTCTAATATGCAGATCAGTGCACGTATCAGATCACACACACACAAAAAAACGATTACCGTCTAAGATCTGAACCTAATACAATACCTACCGAGCTACCACGTAACCAAAAGGTTTTAGACCAACTAAGAATTAATTTGCATGTTAGAACCAGCAATGAAGTTACGATTATGACCATATTGTGGGAACTATAAATCAGTGAAGTTAATGAGAAATGAGAACCAGCAGCAGTCGCGGGATGTGTGTACTTTGATGGAGCTCATGGCTCATGCGCTTTATCTCGAGGTCAGTGAGATACGTTCATCATTGGGACAATGCATGTAGCCGAAATCAATGTGTAGAAGGTCCAAGTCAGAGGTACCAAGTCCAAAAGAGAAGCTTTGCTGTAATTGCGTAGTAATAGGCAGGAGTGAGAAACCTTACTCGGATGTTGGAAGTGGTCAGCGTTGCCTCGCAGCTTAAGGTACTCACCTGAAATGAGAACAAAAAGGAAGGTTACAGTAACTGCCATTAACATGCTGCGTCAGTTCAAAGCACCACACCTCTGGAAACGACACGGAACTGTATTTTTTTTTAAATCAACCTGTGCCACACATATCACAGCGGTGCGTAGGGCAGAGATGTCGAATAAAGCTTGTGAATAAGGAATAATGGCAATCTCTTATATATTCTTATACCTGTGCACCACAACGTTATCGATGCAGCTGTAACGGTATGCAGGGCACATACTCAATAAAAGACGCATAAATGGTCGTTCACCTAAGTAACAACAGCAGTCACTGATCGATGAACGTTGCACAATATGGTGCTGACATAAATGCGCGCTGAAATTGCGTACAACGCCTATTTTCGAAATAAGGATGCCATTTGAAGTGCGTCAGTTAAGTGAACGGATCAATAAAGCTTAAGGATAAGAACTTCTGCACTCCGTCTCCGGGCTTCGTGATGCAAATTTCGATTGCGCTTCCGTAAAAGCTTTATGCAGATCTCCCCAGACAAGGTGGATATGCAGCTGGCGCAAATAGGTATACTGAGTTCGTTTGATGTATTGCTACATCCATACGATTACTTCAAAATAAGCTCCAAAACCCAGACAAGGAGATGCTTAAGACAAATGCGACATATTTTCTAGTCACAAATTCTGCAAAAAGGAAAGAGAGAGTCAGAACTGCATAATTTATTACATCTGGGTTTCATTGTTTCTCAGGCGTTCGCATAAAAAAAAAAAAAAAAAAAAAAAAAACGGCTGGGGTGCAACAAAAGCAAGCAATACACTCTTCTCAGCCAAGCTAGAACGGGCTCTAGTTTTATGCGTGAATTAATAAAGTCGGAACTCATCTATTTGCCCCAAATAAATTCTGGGAAGAAAAACTATTGAGACGTGAGAAAAATTGCATACATTAAAAACTTTGAGTAGTTTATAGTGTAACGATTCGCGTTTAGGTGGTGGTTTAAAATACTTTGCCACCTTTCAAATTTCATCTTCCCGATTTTCTTTCATCTTTTCTTCTCCTCCAACCCCTTCTCTTGCCTTAACAGCCGGAAATCTAAAACCTCACTTCAGAACAAAATTAATCGGCACAGCGATCAACTGGCGAACTCCACAAACAAGTCATAACGCGATACTTTCGCTGCTCCGCATTTATGGGTATGTATCTTGACAGCTGGCGCTGACAAGCTGATTCCGGGAGCGAGGTCGAAAGCGAGGCCTGCGTCGTGATACGCTTACTTAATCTGGCGGGCAGCATCGTCGGCCATGGAGGCCGCCGGCTTGATTGGCCGGGCGTCTCAGCCGCGCTCCTCCGCCGTCCAGAGGAGACGCCCGCCGCAGCGGCGCAGAAGGCGAGACCCAGCATGGCCCGCGTCAAATGCACTCACGCAGAACGTCGTCGGAGGAAATTAGGAAGCCGCTGTTGACGAGACATCGCCATTGACGACGAGAAGCGCGTGTCGTGTCGGTAAATGCGGGAGGTTGGAAGAAGTGAATGCCGAACGGCCGCGCGTGCCGTTGAGCTCAGCGTCGGTCGAGTTATTCCATCTCCCGCGCTCCGAAGTGCTCCGCACTTCTACTTCTAGCGAGAAAGTCTGCACACATAGACAGGGGACACTATCTTGCGGATGACAGCTATTGTGACACGCAAAGTGCCCCGAGCAAGCCGACGACCGCTGCCGTAGAAATGGGGACAACGTTTCGCTGGCAAGTGTTCACTCCAAAAAGTAGTGGTCCGAGGCACAGGTGCAAACAGGAAAATACGAGGTTGTTTTGCACACGCATTAGTATCGCGACCAATTGACTACTTGGTCTTTCCCTCTATCTTCCTCTGCCTGTACGTGATTCAACGAAGCGCTGCAGTAGCAGAAAACAAAAACAAAACAAAAATCCGCTCATGATTAAAGGTTTACGTGCCGGGCTGCCGGCGCGCTAAGAACGTGCGGTAAGCTGTCATGGACGCATAATCGCCAGATGATAGAATGTAGACGCGAAAATAGCCGGCGTGGTTTATGAATAGCAAACCTAAGACATTTTGCTTACATGGCCTCTGATGACGGTGTCAAAGAGCAGCATGGATCTCGTGTGTTTGGTCTGCGGGAAGCGGGTCGGATAGTCCTTTTCTTCCAAGCTTTTCGCCGCTGAGAAGCCGGTCGAGAAACGTTTGTGGCTATTGGGTCATTCTTTGGCATCCGGGGGCAATGAGGATTAAAACTCTCACCTAAACGACTAATTTTAAAGGTGTGTTAAAGTTGGAAATACATTTCAATACTACTTCCTCGCGCACTTCGGCAGCGGTAATATATATATATATATATATATATATATATATATATATATATATATATATATATATATATATATATATATATATATATATATATATATTTAGTGATGTATTATTATATGCCAGAAGCAAGGACGGTGTTAACGCCGGGAGAGGCGCATTGGTGATTTTTTTTATAATCTGACCAAAGGAGTGGGACAGACACTGAAGGAACTTTATCGCGACATAACATTAAGCACCCAGAATGCTCTACGCAATGGTCCGATAAGTCAACTGGTGCGTCAGCTTCTCCAGGATATCCCAGGCCTGATGCGTTGCAGGAGAGAGGTAAGGGTAATAAGGGGACTGAATAGAGAGGTGACAGGAGATCAGCTAATGTTCCAAATTAGCGTAAGACTCGAGGCAATTCGGACATTCAGCGGAGGGTCGGAGGCAGGAAAGGAAAAAGCGGAAAAGGGCGGGTAGTGCATTTAGTGCATGCGCCGAACGATTTGTAGCTGGGTGTGGTTGATCAATTTGTCAAGAACAAGAAGGGTACGCGCAGTTTGTCTGATGTTGCCTTAGTGAATACTTATGTGATGTCTGTAACGGAGACTAGCGTCTCACGTTGGTGGACCCCAGCGTGACCAGGAATCCGCTTAAGTGGAGGTGTATTCGAAATTAACGGAACAAAAACAAAATGGAAAAAGCTTTTGTTGCCTGCAGAAAGTCGGAAAAAAAAAAAGGCGATGAAGGCGGGAGACCTCTGTCACACTTAGTCAAGTTCTTCAAAATATGCGTTAACTGCTCGCTAAAACGTAGAGAAATATAGCAGTAATATACATGCGACTGTTTAAATTATTCAGGTTTGTAAATAAAATTTGTCGTTTTTTTATAATTTTGCGGGAGGAGAAGAACGCAAACAAAATGAAAAAAAAAAGAAAAAGGAGCGTCATAAAATGGCTGAATAGGGTACAAAAACTGTGCGCAAAAACAACTTTCAATTTATATCGTGGCGGAGTAAGGACGACAATAATATTCCTACAAACATAATGATATTTCTTTCTTTACTAAAAGGAAAGACGGCAGAGTGCGGGCAAAGCGGAAAACGAATGAAATGAAACGAAAGAACGAACCAGCAAGGCAAATAAGCGAACAAGATTAGCAGGCAATGAAAGGAAATGTCACATTAGGCTCCGAAGATTTTACGTTACGTAGAGTTTTCTCACACATTTACAATGTCTTGCGTGTTTTGAAATTAAGGACTCGGCCCCTGAAAAGAGCGGAATGCGCACACCCGCCATTTCTGCCGCCCCGAAAAAGAGCATTCAATTGCCGACGCAGACTACTGACGGTGGCTGAGAGAAGGCAACGAAGTTGCAGCTCGGAATGAGTTTCAAATGCAACAGCGTATCGCGAAAGGGGCGCGTACCTTGCGAGGGCTGCAAAGTCGAGACCATCAGTGAAGGGAACAAAAATCCCCAAGAAACTATGAGCTGGAGTCAGAGTCATACATCTGAAGTTACTCGATGAAAAAAAAAAAGAAAAAGAAGAGAGATAAATAAACAGTATGAGAGCACGAGGAAAGCGAACATCGCGAAAACACACTCTTTAGACCAACGCCGCTCTGCGCGAATTTTGGCTGCCGGGGAAAATCAAAAGCAGAAACCTGACTGCATCCAACGCCTTAGGGAAATAGTGTGCACAAAAAAAAAAAAAAAAAGCAAGTAGAGTAGACGGCAGCCGACTGCAAACGAGGTGCGGAAAAAATAATTTTTCAAGAAGTAGGCGGAAAAGGTAAGGAAATAAGCTTGGCATAGTTTATTGAATTTTGCTGCCAAATGAAAAGCAGGGCACGCAGCCTCTTTTTGCATCACTAGCCTCCCTGCCCAATGCGAGAATTCTCTGGAGAGTTAACAAAATTGACAACTTCCTTGCTAGCACTACTCAGTCGTTTCAACTAAAAGAAAAAAAAAAAGGAGGAATGCTCTTTCAGCTTTCTCTATTTCTGTTTTAAATTTTCACGCCGTACTTTCAAACATAGTCTGGGCTTCAACGCAGTCAGCCCCAGAAAGGGAGCGGCGGAAGTGTCTCGAAATGCTAATGATGCGTTGGTAGCGCGCAAAACGAAATTAAACAAATTTTTGATGCCGTACCAAAGAGGAGCTCGCGAAAGAGCGCCATCGACCAGACGAACGTCAATTTCGAGAATCTAGCTGAAAGGTACTCGACCTTACGCGTACATGTTTATCCTCAGCTACGGCTGCGAACATCATGACTGACAGTGCTTCGCCTGGGCGCAAACAGAAGGGCTTCATTAACGTTAGGCGTCGCACGTCACTCTGGAATTTTCTGAAATTTTGTGCACAGCCCTTTTTCAGTGTCATCATATACCACATTCTATTGTGGATACTCAGCATATAGGGCCAGGAATCGCTAGCGGCGCTAGCTTTGCCTCACACTGAGTACAGCAACACCCGTCGAGTGTCGTTTTAGTTCTAAGCTGACTGTCTGGTTCAGCTGAACATACGAGGTAAAAACGCTCACTGCTTTCGTGAGTGAATATATTCAGCCCTCATGCAGCACTTCAACGAACGTTTCAATGTCAGTGAGGGAGGCTGGCTCAACCTTTGTGTAGATTTCGAAGTTGTAGCTTTATGGCTAGAAGTGCTACTACCAGACGTAAATTAAACAACGTGCGGATGGACTCTGCGGACGGTTATGATCCACGATCATTATCATCATCATCATCATCATCATCGAGCCTCTGTTGCTATTCGCCTGAATTTGTTGGCGATGATATTTGTGTGGAGATGGTAACATCTCGCAACGGTTTTCGGCTTCTTGTGTTCTACAAATTTCCGCGAAGATGCAGAAGCCGGTGGCGTTGCAAAAAAATGCAGAGCAGTAAGGCATACAAAGCGTTTCTCACGGATAAGCGCGTCTCTGTCGAAAACAAAATATGTGCCTTATTCTACCAGACACGATGCTGAGATATAATTTTATGCTGCTAATACTCGAGTGGCAGTCATAGTTGGAGGCGATAAAACGGGGCTACACGATTTTGGAAGGATTCTATATAATCGGTCTCAAAAACTGTTTGTTTGTTTGTGGAATGTAGGGCTCTCTCATTCCAATCAGGGCTGCGGGAACACAGAATATAGTCCCTCAAATAATTCAGCCGTCGATGCATATTTTTCAAACAAAGCACAGTAATCGAAAACATAGCTTAGATGGGTATTTTTAAAGACCTTATATAGCGTTGCAATCACTGGTGAAATCAACAGACAAAACCCACATGTGCAAAGCTCTGCGGAGGCCTGCTGCGAGGTAGTAATGCGCCGCCAGTCGGCAACATGTCGTTGGCTGAGTCGGTTGTGTCGCCTGTCGGTCGTCCGCCTAATGTTCCCCATACAGGCAAAGCAGCTTTGAATGTTCTTGAAGCGCATCACCTCCAGTGCAGGGGGTCGGTTAAGCATGAAAAGCGACGGTAAAGCTTCAACTGTGCACATAGCTTCAACAGCTATGTATACAGACTATTTAGAAAGCACTTAGCCATTGCTGAGCTGCTCAATAGAAAACACAACTAAAAGGCAGGAAAAGATAAACACCGTGTCACCAGCGGAAACCAGCCACGATGAAAGTCAGTTTCTTCATAAATGCCTTTCAGTTGCAGCATCATTTTGATAAAATTGAATTTAGATGGACGTTCAGTGTTACGATACCACATGCTTGTCTTCCACAAGCTATGAAGTCCAATAAGAAAAAACATGTCATATGGTTCGTAATCAGATTGTGTAACAGCAAGATACCGCACACTGTACGAATTTAGAACAAAGTCTTTCTTAGAGTTCTTTGCAGCAATCTCACAAGAGAATTGCATCTTTGCAATTAATGAAATAGTGCTCAATTGTTTCAGGCACATCACACAGACGGCCGTTTACAGAAGATATAAAAATATTTTTTCTATGGAGGCATGTGTTAACAGGTAGAGCTTCCGTGTGTAATTTAAATAAAAATGTTTTCGTGCAAGGAGCAATCGGCATTTTGCGCATCCTCTTTAGCACATCATGACCCTTAAAACCAAAGTACAAAGAACGATAAAACGGTGGCGGAAAAAGCATTGTTATCAATTCCTTGTATAAACTCTTGCGCGAAACAGAATATAAGTACTCGTTCGAGAACCGCACTGTCAAAAACCGCACCTAAGCATAAACTTCCTGCATAAATCCTAGTAAATGTGGGCGGTCAGTAAAATCTGAAGAAACCACTAAGTTGGGAAACAAATTCATGAAATTAACTTGCAGGAATGATCTAATAATCGGATGTGAACAATCACGAAAGAAGAAGAAACGCTACGCCCCTGATCGTGAAACGCTCTTCATAATTCCCCTTGTCTGCCATGAGGATGATAGCGAGATTCCGCGAGTGACAGAGACTGCGCCTTTCCTTTCCTGTAAACGAATTGTAGAACGCCGGTGAACTTTGATGCGTTCAATGAAATGCTGGTTGTGTTCAACAAGGGGCGCGCGTTGTACCGTCATGAAAGGTCATGACGTCACCAGGAGACTCATGCATGTACGAAGCTGAACCCGGCGGGCGTCCGACTGAGGAGTCCGTGCGGCGCCTTCCATTCGCCGCTTCCTCGAACGCCGTACCACAGAACAAACAGAAGCAGACCCAGATGTCAAGGAGGCGTTAGTACAGCAGGGATCAGCGGCGTTTGAAATTGATCTACAAGGTAGAAAAGGCGCAGTATCTGTCACAAATCTCTGCGGGCACATGTACCACACCGTAAAGGAAAGTGAAAGAAGAGAGGGAGATAGAGGTGCCCTAGTGGTGGGCTACGATCCACTGCGCTATAATGGCTTTCGCCTCATCGCTCTTTAGTGGCCCATAGTGCCCTCTAGAATTTTTATTTTCTTTTTCAGGCCACAGAATCACCTGTTGCAGGCTGAGAAATACATGTCGAAGAAACATTTTTTTCCCCTCCTTGGACTTCTCCCCACCCTCCTCTCTTTCTCCTCCCCGCATTTCTTTTTCGGAACAAGAAGCGTATTTAAACCCGTGCCGGTAATGATCGCGTTGTCCAAACGAAGACAAGTCCACTTGCAGAAATGTTGGCTAGACATACAAACTAAGCCACCCCTCACCCCTCCCTCCCCTTCTGCCCTTGTTCAGTGCCTCTTTCATGCTGTGTAGCCACCTTTTTTCTCTCGTTCTACCCTGCAGCCACCAAAAAGGGCTTTTTCTTCCCCTTTCAATATCTGATACGATGATTCTTTGCTGAGCCTCCGAGCCACCAGAAAGAGTTCGGATGACCACCTGGTAGTCGCAGGAAGAGAGCGCCTTCTTCTCAGAACAGCTGGGCACGCCCACCGGTAGCTGGGGCGGCGGCCCGTGGCATTCAGCCGAGCCAGCCGGGAGGTCACGAAATTCCCGCCTCGCCGACATGGGAAACGGCCAAGCTGTTTCGTTTCCATGGAGAAGGCGGCTTGTACGCGCGTGCTCAGAAGCCGAGCCTACGGCGAGACGACAACGGGAATTCTCTCTTTAATGCACGCCACGCGAAGCGCACCGCGGTCCAGAGAGGGAGGGAAGGGCGTGGGAAGAAAAGGAACAAAAAGGAGGGGATCGTTGGGAGTGTCTGCCACATAAAACAGTCAGCCAAGAATGCAGTCGATGAGACGCGCCCTCTCGTTTACGACGCAATGAAAGATCGGCCGTTCGGCGCGGCCCACCGACAGTGCACCGGAGCGCCCGACGGAAGCTCTCGATCAACCGCATCAAACCGGCTGAGTAGCGTGCTTTTCGAAACGGCCGCTACTTCGAGGCGCATGTGGCAGCGGCTGTCCCAGTACTCGAAATTAAGTACGACATACGACGTGTATCAGGAAATCGGTCACCTAGACGGAGCGCCTCCCCACATGTAGGTTGCTGAAATGCGGCGAATGTGCCGTCATGTTATTCTTAAAAATTGTTCTGGCGGTGAAGCACGCGCGTTTAATGCGAGGACATTGCTTCACTGGTATGGGAGAATGCAGTCAAAATTCTTTCCTTCCCATAGAGCCAAATGGGCTCATTGGAAACTGCATTCGAGGAGTATGAATGCAACACTGCTGGGCTGTGTGTGTGTGTGTGTGTGTGTGTGTGTGTGTGTGTGTGTGTGTGTGTGTGTGTGTGTGTGTGTGTGTGTGTGTGTGTGTGTGTGTGTGTGTGTGTGTGTGTGTGTGTGTGTGTGTGTGTGTGTGTGTGTGTGTGTGTGTGTGTGTGTGTGTGTGTGTGTGTGTGTGTGTGTGTGTGTGTGTGTGTGTGTGTGTGTGTGTGTGTGTGTGTGTGTGTGTGTGTGTGTGTGTGTGTGTGTGTGTGTGTGTGTGTGTGTGTGTGTGTGTGTGTGTGTGTGTGTGTGTGTGTGTGTGTGTGTGTGTGTGTGTGTGTGTGTGTGTGTGTGTGTGTGTGTGTGTGTGTGTGTGTGTGTGTGTGTGTGTGTGTGTGTGTGTGTGTGTGTGTGTGTGTGTGTGTGTGTGTGTGTGTGTGTGTGTGTGTGTGTGTGTGTGTGTGTGTGTGTGTGTGTGTGTGTGTGTGTGTGTGTGTGTGTGTGTGTGTGTGTGTGTGTGTGTGTGTGTGTGTGTGTGTGTGTGTGTGTGTGTGTGTGTGTGTGTGTGTGTGTGTGTGTGTGTGTGTGTGTGTGTGTGTGTGTGTGTGTGTGTGTGTGTGTGTGTGTGTGTGTGTGTGTGTGTGTGTGTGTGTGTGTGTGTGTGTGTGTGTGTGTGTGTGTGTGTGTGTGTGTGTGTGTGTGTGTGTGATCTTACATGCAGAGCACACCTTTTACCTGTTTCGTGGTAATAGTAAATTGTGTTAGCGATGGAGTGATGGGATTATTGCCATTTTCAGCACGCCAGAAGAGTAATTTTCGCGAAGGCGACTCGAAAGTAAGCTCAGCAAGAAGCTTAAGGTTCTTTGTGTGTGCCTGCCAATACAAACTCAGCAGTGCCATGTCTGTGTCATTTTATGGAATGTTATTTTATATCTTGTCCTTTACATGAAGTGCCTGTGAATGACTCGGAAGGCGACTCGAAAGTAAGCTCAGCAAGAAGCTTAAGGTTCTTTGTGTGTGCCTGCCAATACAAACTCAGCAGTGCCATGTCTGTGTCATTTTATGGAATGTTATTTTATATCTTGTCCTTTACATGAAGTGCCTGTGAATGATAGTAAACCTCACATATATCTGCTCTCATTAAATGACTTCAGCATAATGTGTCTGGTTATTTGTCTTACATGCAGAGCACACCTTTTACCTGTTTCGTGGTAATAGTAAATTGTGTTAGCGATGGAGTGATGGGATTATTGCCATTTTCAGCACGCCAGAAGAGTAATTTTCGCGAAGGCGACTCGATAGTAAGCTCAGCAAGAAGCTTAAGGTTCTTTGTGTGTGCCTGCCAATACAAACTCAGCAGTGCCATGTCTGTGTCATTTTATGGAATGTTATTTTATATCTTGTCCTTTACATGAAGTGCCTGTGAATGAGAGTAAACCTCACATATATCTGCTCTCATTAAATGACTTCAGCATAATGTGTCTGGTTATTTGTACCAGAGTTCTATATTAGACAATATCACGAACGTATACAAAAGGCAGCCGTTAATCTTGACATGGTCCTTTGTATCTGTATATGCATAAAAGATTCGCCTGCTTCACAAAGGTCTATTTATAAAGCAGTCAAAAGGCTTTTGTGAACTTGTATCAGATAAGCCCCTATACACTGAAATAAAATATCGTAACATACGTTAGGAAAACCTATTCACGCGAACCTGGCTCGCGTCTCCATTGTGGCAACCGTAGCGAAGAGGCTTTCACAGGTCCGAAGTCTTCTTGAAAGCGTGCTTTTCTGTCAATACATTCTTAATGCGGGTAAGCCTGCTTTACAACGAACAAGCGCGAAAAGGTTTTGTGAAAGTAAGTTAGGCCGTCTTTGAGTGTCCAGTCATCTAGAAACAAAACCATAAAAAAAACAAAAGAAATTTGACGATGCAGAAATTACAGGAAGTAGAAACAAAATAGAGGGCAGGCACTGTGTGGCCAATAAAGCGACATGTGTTGGGCTCGAACGCACAAAGTGCCAAAATAACCTCTTCGCGACTTCGTTTCAAGCATTTAAAGCGCCAAACTCAACTGCAATTTATGTTAGTTTACGGCCACTCTTCGTGGAAGAGAAGCGCATTACATTTACGTAAAATAGGTCGCACAGCCACATCGGCAATGTGTATAGTTGCGCGCTCAACGCTGTAGCGGCTAGAAAAAGGATCTAAAAATATATCATGTTTTCGTAGCCGAGCATGCTAAGGTCAGCCATGCTCAAAGAAAGCCGACAAGACGCCTGACACGAAACAAACGTATTTATGAAACCGAAACTATCAACGACTGACTCAGAATTGTCCGCATTTTTATGCAACTAACACGAGCTTCGAACCTTAACTTAGAAACGAGGCTATAACCCTTAACTGATGGATTGACGAGAACGCTCACCCCACAGCTTCGTCATCGCAACGGCGCCATAGGAGGAATACGGGTTACGCAACTCCGCCGAAAGATCTCGACGACCGGCGCCGAGCGGGTGTAATTATGCATCGAATTCTCGGCCCAGTGACGTCGGCGAGGTCCATTTACGTGCCGCAGCTCTCAGGTAGTGTCTTATTAATGAGCTCACGCTACGTGGAAACATAACAATGCTTTTATTTGCGGACTGCTTGCATCGCAGCGCCGCTCTTCGCGTGGGTAGTGCTCTTTCGAGCAGGCACTGGTTTCACACGCACTCGGCGTGTTAAATGGGCTGAGGAAATTTGTACACGGCCGTTCGCTCTTTTTCCCTGAAATGAGGCGCGCACACATCTGCTTTATTACGGCAATTAGCCAGAACAACGCGCTACGCACTGCCTGCACGTACGGGCACACGTGCGCGCACACACAAAGCAGGGACAGAAATATGGGGATGTATATTTCGGGGAGGGAAAATAGCGCGCTGTCACGCGACAAGAATGAGCGCGAGCGCTGCTGTTTTCGCTTCACATCAGTACTACATATATGTGTAGCTGAACGCTGTTCTGTCGTGGTCAGCTGCGGCTTTCTTTTGCACGTGCTCTCGTTAAAGGGCAACTCCGGGGTTTTTTTGACATTCGCATATTCTAATAAAAATTTTACTGTAGATTCTCCTCTCCGTCCTGACGCATTCTACAAAATTTGGGCGCCGTACGATAATCCGTTTTCGCGCAACACGACTTTAATATATGCTATTTTCATGGCTTAAGTTGAGACTATTTCTGCTGGCAACACTGAGTTTCTGACGTCACAAACAGTATACCGGCGTTACTGTCCACTTCCCGCATGATTATGAATTGTGAGGTTTATATTGAACTACCTCGGACATTTTATGCAATACTTCATGATTTCCATAATTTATTTTCACCATCCAACGCACGTACGAGTGTTTCTCTAATACTGAGTGTGATGTCACCATTTCGTCACCTGGGACGTCGTTTCTGGCCATGAAAGCAGTTTCGGTTCCGGTTTGCTGTTTTTTTTTTTTAAATACTTCTAATTGGAATTTCGAAAAACGGTTTTTTGTGTTCGAGTCAGGACGTGCCGAGGTACGTAATTCAACCAAAAACACAAAATGATGGAAAAACCATCGGAGTTGACCTTTAAGACGTTGGAACATTGATCTCCTAAAGGTTCAATGATGATTCTGAAGTGCCTCGGACTGTACTAAGATATTTCCGTCAAAAACAAGCTTGCAACTTATTAATCTCTGTAGCCTGTTTGAATTCTCTTTATAGACCCACAGTGGTCTGTGACGCAAACAAGATGCGGTGGCGCTGCTGTCGCCCGGCTGGACCGACGGGGGATGAAGTGTAAAAGCTTAGCACCCGTATGAATACATCGAAACAAATGGTTTCAGTCCTTGTGCGTTAACATATCTTCGCTGAAACCGAATCATGCACCGATCATGCGAAAGCATTCCATCTTTTGTAGCATTCACCACTTTCCTGCGTACCTGTTACCCAGTTTCCTTCCACTGCTTTTTGTACTAACGGCACAAAGAATAGGGCAATCTTCGGTGATGTCTTGCGTAGCCGGTTCCACGGGTACTCGTGATAAACAGTCTGCGTCTTGGTGCTGCCGGCCTGACTTACAGACGACTGTCACGTCATGCTCCTGTAACCGGAGGCTCCACCTGGCCAACCGCCCAGAAGTATCTTTAATGCTGGCTAGCCAGCATAGCGAGTGATGATCACTGACAACACGAAACGGTCGCCCGTAGATGTATGGTCGGAACTTACTCAGTGCCCAGATGACGGCAAGACACTTTTTTTTTTCTGTAGTCGAATAGTTTCTTTCCGAACGAGAAAGTGTACGGCTCGCGTAGGCGATGACCCGTTCTGCACCATTCTGCCACTGTACGAGGATCGCTTCGAGGCCAACATTGCTGGCGTCAGTGTGGATATCTGTGTCTGCATTCTCGTCAAAATGAGCTAGTATTAGTGGCGAATGCTAGGGCCCAACCATGGTGTCAAAACTTTGCTCAAGTCCTGAGCAAGGGCATGGCTCATCACCGAATAATCTACACCAGTATCAAGTAAAGCGGTAGCGTCAGTACCATGAATTGTCGCACACAAATCAGAGGTAGCGCGTCTGATGCTGTCGCTACCCTGCCCCTGTGAGAAATGAGCGTTTCGGCGTATCGGCGGTGTAGGACCTTCAGTTTTCCCGACAGCAGTGGCCTTGCCTCCGGAGACCGCTAGAATTAGTTTTCCCGGCGAAAACTGGGAGAACGCCGCTCAGGATAGCCGGCGTCTCGGCGAGGGCTTGGGGAACGGTAACGCCGAGGAGACGACGGTCTAGACTCAAAGCGGCCGTATGTTCCAGGCCTCTGACGGGTCTACAGGTCAGCTTCGATTTCGAATGGTCGTTCGCCGTTCTGTGGATAAGCGTCGTCGGCGTCAAACCACTCAGGCCCACTTGGCGATATGGGCAGGCCTTGTAAAGATGACCCGCCTCACCGCAATGGTAGCAGAGGGGCCGCCGGTCTGGTGCATTCCCGCCACACTTCACATTTCCGTGGCCGCTGATAGGCTGGTCGAGCAGGCACACGGGCAAAACTAGACTGCTGCACTGCTTGAGTGGCGGTATATTCACGTCGTAGACTGGTGCTGGCGCTCGGCAGAGGTCAGATGCACAGGTAGGTCTGACCTCATTCTGGCTAGGACCCTCAGGGAGTTGTTGCTGCGCTGCTAGGCGCACCTCGTCCCGGACGACTTCCGACAGCGATGTTACAGAAGGCGCACTGGAAGGCAGCTGGAGGGCTTGTAGTTCCTCCCTGACGATCGACCTGATTAGGTCACGTAAAGCGGCCACATCGCTCCCTAGCGACGCCGAAGAAACAGCGGGGCCAAGCATGCTCTCATGCCGATTGTATTGCTGGGCTCGTTGCAAGAGCGTTGTTTCCATGGTGGTCGCCTCAGTGAGGAATTCGGCAACCGTACGCGGTGGACTGCGCACAAGACCGGCAAAAAGCTCCTGCTTGACCCCACGCATGAGGTGGCGAAGCTTCTCCTCCGCGCTGGAAGGGGTCGGCACACTTGAAGAGGCGCGTCATGTCCTCCACATACATACGGACGCTTTCGTTAGTCCGCTGGTTGCGGGAGTGGAGCGCAGCTTCTGCTTTCTCCCGGCGGTCTGCATTGGGGAATGTAGCTAGGAGATTTCGGCGAAATGTCTCCCAGGTGGGTGAATTGTTCTCATGGTTCTCGAACCATGCCCTAGCAGAGTCTTCAAGCGCAAAAAAAAAAAAAAAAAAAAAAAAAACGCGTTATGGAGCTTACGGTCGTCGCTCCAGCCGTTGTAGCGGGCGACCCGCTCAAAGGTGTCCAGCCAGTCCTCCGCACCTTCGTATACGTCGCCGTGAAAAGATGGCGGTGGCCGCGGCGTGTGGTATAGAGGATGGGCGCCGGGGACCTACTATACGTGGCCATTTCCGGTGGGACCGTCGGTCGAGGCTGCGTCGTCCTCGTCGGTATGGCAAGAAGTCCGAATTCAGGTGAGTGGCCGCGGAGGCGGCGGCTAGGGCACTGATGGACCAGTGTGAGCTCCGTGGTCTTATCTCGTAGGCGTACGCAGGTCGGAAAGCATATGCCCAGCACGACTCCACCAGATGTGTAGCAGTTGTTACACAGAAAGACTACTGTGGCCGCTGAGCGAGGATACCGAGACAGTTGAACCAGCGAACGAGGGTACCAGGAACGGGGCCCACACTTCAACGTCGTCTACTTCGTCCGATTGCGCTCCTTCTTCTTCTACCTCTAACGCACGTGTCAATATTGAGACATTTTGAGTAGAACACTGCTGCTGTGACATGTATATTGCTTCCTGTAGTTTTTTTGTTTTTTTTTTTCAGTTGCTGTGTTTTTTTCTTTCTGTGTTAAGCTTGTTGTCAACGAGTTCGCTGTATGGAGACCAATATGCCCCCTCCTTATGTAATGCCTCCGGACCCTTATGGAAACAATAAATGCAATGAAATTAAACATCCTAGAACAGATTGTGAGAAGACGAAACGTCATACTAAAGCGTGATACTTTAGAGCATTAGCTCTACTGCATACATTTGTAAGTTTGCGTTATTCCGCGTTATTCCTGCACCTAGCATCGCTTTGTTTCAAGGATTGCGCCACCTACTCGTGCGCAGCATGCTGTTTCATCTCATCCTGGGCAGCAAACATTGTCGTATTCCCCCTCGTGCCCAGGCACGACCGCGCTATGATTTCGCCACAGCCGATCACACCTCGTTTAAAACTGCAACACTCTCGCGCTGTGCAGTAAACAGTTCGTCTTCATCACGTTACAAGTGCAAAAAACCTGCTCAGTGCATTGAACCTCACCGTCTTTATGTAGTTCCATCTGCGCCGCCTCTTCATTTATGTAAGTAAATACGCCATACACGAGTGCCCCCTCGCTAAAGGCAGACCGCAGCCGTGCCAGACTATTGAACAACGAGAAGCGCCAGACCAGCCCGTTGTCGAGAAGCTTGCCAAGCCTGGAAACGAGCAAAGATCGAAGAGGCAGCAGGCAGCGGCAGCGCGACTGACAGATACAGATGTAAGCAAAACTTGCTGAAATAATTTCCTCGTCTCGCAGAACACCTATGGGGGCAGCCGGGGATTAAAAGCTTCCTAGTGGTTTGAAAATTTTTTTTTTAACAAAGTATGCTACGTCATTTAGAAGGCAATCTTTTTTTTTTCTTTTTTAATGCCCGATAAATGTGCGTTGTGACGCCGGACGTAGTCCCAAAAGGGTCGCTGTTTGCTACATGTTTCAACGAACCTGCGTGCGCAGGTTGCTCATATAGTCCAGCATGCCGCCACGCAAGCAACATTTAATCTGTGCAACATTTTACAGCACGCAAGAACAGTCTCCAGAGAACACGATAAACGAACAGCGCACAGTAGCAGACGATCAAAACTTTTTGTACATACACAAGTAGCGCTCGCGGTCGCCGGAGCCAGAGGCGGCTGAAGGTATCGTCTGAGCCGTTTTCTGCTACAGGGTGCGTTTCTATTGTTCGCTTGCCGCAACGTTTGAGAACCACTAAGTAAATTTAGCGCACGCGGCAGCATGCCGGACTGCACGAGAAGGTGACGCTATACAGCAGATAGTGTACATTTTGAGGGTATGTCTGGCTTTACTATATACACGTTTAGAGAGGCGTTTTGAAAAGAGATTGCCTTCGAAATGACGTGGAATACTTTATCGATCTTTTCTTCAAATCACTCGCCAATCGCCAATCGCCAGGACCAATAGCCTCCGTTGCTGCTTTCTGGAACAAGCAAAATATTTCGGTATGTTTTTTTTTTTTTTTTTTTTTTTTTGCATGTGTTTTATGAGTCGCGATACCGACTCGTAGTCCCCGATGTTTTACAGTGTTTTAAGAATACTCCGCATTCAAAATGACGTATTATACTGTTCTAGAATGACCATGGTCGCTTTCCACAGTGATATGCACCCGCACTGTGAAATAGAAAACTGGTTTCAAAATATTCGTTCCATGTATAATTACGGGCTCTAACCTTACGTTTCAGCCCCGACCTGGTGCGGTTGCTACAAGCGAGTTCTTTAATTTTTTAAATTATTTTTTTTTAAATTATTAATGCAGCGGAGGACAGCGGCAAAACTCAGGAATATATTGATCTGGCGTGAATTGGCTGAAATAAGGTGCGATATTCGAGAGGGACTTAATGCTGGAAAGAAAAACGTTCCAGACTTCAGCGCTGACAAATGCTACTGTTCGACGCCCGTATATATCGTGTGTTTCAGGTAGATTGACGTTACTGCTACCATCTTGTCTACTGCTACTTGTGAGGTGTAATTGCGTTTGTAGTACTATTCGCTAAAAGTGCAGTTTTTAATCGGGAATTATTTGTAAGCGAAGGACGTTAAACTCTCTGAAGAGTGGTTCTGATTAGGAATACCAAGGTACTGATGCTTTTATTCTCAATAATCCTTTCTCTAGGTCTGCTACTAGATTATAACAAATAACTCGTACCACACGGAAATGGCGTAGAAACCTACCAGCCACTGACTTCAAATTAGTTTGCGCAAGTTGTATTTATTAAGCAATCACGGAGAAGCTGTTTTATTTCTAGGTAACCATTAGGATTTTACCACCTATATTGCGATGTGAACTTGGCCACCAGAGGAGCAAAACATGAAAAACTATTATTCAGTTCCTTTTATACGTGTATCCTTACCTACATCACAAAACCGCACGTCTTTAAAAACAACAGCAATGCAAAAAGGTTTGTTTTAGTGTGTGGGGTTTGACGTTCCAAACTGACTCAGCTATGAGAGACGCCGTAGTGGATCGAGGACTCCAGAAATTTCGATCACTTGGGGTACTTTAAGCTGCACTGACATCCTACAGCACATAGGCGTCTTGCTTTTGGCCTCCATCGAAAAGCGGCCACCGCGACCGGGTTTCGATCCTGGATTCTCAGACACAGCAGTCGAGCTACCTAACCACTGCACCACCGTGGCGGGGTAACAATAAATAAATAATAAAAAAAAAGCGATCGCTGTACATTTTAATCTCAGTGCTACTTTCATGCGCAGAAGAGTGGCACTTTTTGTCTTTTTCAATCCCTTTTCAGTGACGCAGACGTATATAAACCAAAATACACGGAGAAAAAGAAGACAGCAAATAGAAATAACACTATGAGAGATGGTGTGGGGAAACCAGCGAGACGAACTGATCCTTATCCTGATATTACTCTTTAGTAATGGAAACATAAAGAGACCGAAGAAAATGGTAGAAAGCGTAGATTGGTGGAGATGGTGTACGCCGTAACACGAGCTTCATTAACGATGGAAAGTAGTTTTTCGCAAACGCAGTAGAACGGACTGGCCGCTTAATGAATGATGATAGTTCTAATGCAATATCAGAGGTCTGACTGCGCTGTAAAGATGGGTGAATGACAGTGCTCATTGCCGGCGGTTCTCTAAGACCGTTCTCACTTGTGATAATGCTAGTAAAACGTGTGATTTCTCAAAGAATTTGGGGCGGGGGAGGAGGAGGGAGTGGAGGTTTCCGCTAAACTTTTTTATCGACGAGCTCAAGAAAAATGGTGTTTTTCTAGCCCCACTGCTTCATTCAGGAGAGAGCCTAGTTTGAGTAATTTTTGTCTGTGCGCTGCCATCGGCAGCCACACGTACCCCCCCCCCCCCTTTTTTTTTTTCTGCTACTTTTAATTATTGAATGCAAAAGTTGGACGTTGTGTGAGTGACCTGATGACTGAAGTTTCGTGCTGGAGCTCGATTTTATTCAGTATAAAGCCACAATCTGTGCATTATCTTCGTTACTGCGATGTGGTCCCAGGGTTGTTGGGCCCCCGACGAAAGTTATCCTGTTAAAGTAGTTTGTCCAAGTTTCACTTTATTTGTAAAGCGAAAGCTTCACTACACCCTTCCGTACCTTGGTCGGCGTGTGTTTCATATGAACTTGAACCTGCCTAGCGGCGCCCGCTTCTTCGCACGTGTGGTGCGTGGAGCCGGCGGCGCATGCTTCTTCTTCTTCTGCGTCCCACGCCTGCTTCTTCTTCTACTTCTTCACACACCCGGTAAACTTCATTCGTAGCGGCACACATCTCAACAAATATACAACGCTGCCTGACACAATGCCACACAGCCTTCCAGTACCCTGCCTACGAGCGCTGAGGTGCCATCGGAGGGTGAATGTCCAGTTTTGATTGATTGATTGATTTTATTTCAGGCAAATTACAGGGCATGTATGCCACAGCATCTGGATTCCTAACTAAAAGCTAGTTGGGATCCTTACAAGAAATTTCTTGTGAATATGCAGGCATGTGGAATTATTAAATAAGTGTTTCGCATAATTCTCTCACAGTGAAAACACACATTTCAGGCATTGCTACTATCGATTACACCCCTATGTGAGTAAAAAGTATGCATACAAAAGCAAAAATTACATCAATTAATTACACCAAAATCACGCTACCTCTCGAAAATGGCCAATTATGCTGGATGTATTCGCCAAGATTCCAGAAACCGATGTTAATCATCTGAGTACTCTAGCACTGCGAAAAGCAGATCGCAGTGTTTCGCCTTCGCTCAATCCTACATAACTCGTGTCACCGTTGTATTCCAAGCAGTGTGCTGTTATAGGTTCGCCAGCTCAGAGCCGCAACTTTTCCGGAACGTGATCTTAGCAACGTTCGAAACGTTATTGCGGTTGGTAACAGCCGCGTTTTAAGACCACATAACGATATGTAAATAAAGTGACTATTATTTTTCACGTTTATAGAATGGCACATAATTATGAAAATATGGCGAGTGTTATGAGGCTGACATATTTTTTTTTTCATAGCCATGTAAGATTAGGAACCGCCGTGAGAGGGTACAATACCTAACTGTTTAAATGCCAGGTATCACAGTGACCAAGGTATGTGGAATGCGCCTGCGCCGTAGTATATGAGCTCACGCTGTTATTCAAGAAAGTCTAAATTAAGTAGGTCATAACGGCCGAAGCATAAATTTTATTGTGCGCGAACATCTAAGTTCACTTTTTTAATCAAGCTATTCCTATTTTAAACGTTGCTCTCGCGATTGCAGGAAAGAGGGAGAGAGAAAGTGCCGCCATTCTGTTACCAGTGCAAAGCTTTTGTTTTGCCATCTGGCTAAAACAAGAAAAATAATGGTAGCATATTCCGTCCTAAAGAGGCAATGACAACGTGTAAGCCAGCCTTCTTTATTTCTTGTTGACAAGGAGGTTTCTTGTTAATTCACGACTGTGTATGACTCAGGGTATAAAGAGAAGCGGGAGGGAGGGCTGGTTTTGTTACAGGCTTGCCCCATGGAAGGTAAGCTTGTTAAAATATCCACCTTGAAAATGTTTTGCGCAAGTTCTCCAGGCTTTCTTTAGTGCCGCATGACTGTGAGAAACTGTGTGCGTTCTTTTATAATAAAAATGAGTTACGAGACCCTAAATCTCGTTTATGAAGACTTTTGCCTTTGACCTTCGTGCTGCGCTGTCCAACACGAACTGTTACTAACTCGTCCAGCTATTTATTCATCCTTACTGAGTGTGTCGTCCTGAAAAAAAAAAAAAAAAAAAAATGAACGCGAGGCGGCCTCGATTTCACTTGTTCGGGGGTTCCCCGGGTCTCTCTCCTATTATTTGCTATATATGTTCACGACATACCCTCCTGTGTCACGGTTAATCGCCTGCTCTAGCACGCAGACGACACTGCGCCTCATTATCTTTCCATACTAACACCTGCAGGCGCTGTATATTCTACAAAACGATGTTCCCAATGCTAGAGATTGGTTTTATAATTATGCAATAAGAATGAAGATATGCATAATTAACCATGCCTGCTTTAGGAATTTGTTAAAATGTATAGCCATGTCTTCCCCTTCATGGATCACTGCCTTGTCGTGGCGGAGGGGCTTGCGAAACTCGATGAAGTCGTGAGCTCTGCT
Organism: Amblyomma maculatum; assembly: GCF_055883805.1. NCBI lineage: Eukaryota > Metazoa > Arthropoda > Arachnida > Ixodida > Ixodidae > Amblyomma > Amblyomma maculatum. Next base: position 242,665,035 of record NC_139344.1, read on the forward strand.
GTGTAGGGCCACCCAAGATAGACAGGTCACGGCAGAGAGCTCTGACAAAATGTGATTCACTGGAGAAGGTAATGGCAACCCACTCGAGTATTTCCTGCCAAGAAAACCCTATGGCCAGTCACAATACCATTAAAGATATGGCGCCGGAAGATGAGCCCCCCAGGTTGGAAGGCGTCCCACATGTTACTGGGGATGAACAAAGGGCGATTCCTAGTAGCTCCAGGACGAATGAAGCGGCTGGGCTAAAGCCAAAAGGACGCTCAGTTGTAGATGTGTCGGGAAGCGACCGGAAAGTCCGATGTTGCAAGGAGATATATCACATAGCAACATGGAATGTAAGATCTATGACGCAAGGTAAACTGGATGTCGTCAAGCGAGAAATGGACAGATTGAACATTGATATCTTGGGTATCAGCTAGCTCAAGTGGACCGAAATGGGAGAATTTAACTCCGGCGACCATTATGTCTTTTATTGTGGGCACGAATCCAAGAGAAGGAATGGGGTCGCTCTTATAGTAAACAGAAGAATGGCCATAGCAGTGCTATAGGTACAACCCCAAAAACGACCGAATGATTTCACTTCGGATCCAAGGCCACCCTTTCAACATAACAGTTATCCAAGTCTATGCACCAACCACTGCTGCTGAAGAAGCTGACGTTGAGAGATTTTTATGCGGACCTACAATGCCTTTTAGACCGCACCCCATCATCAGACGTCGATTTTCTCATAGGAGACTGGAATGCTAAGGTCGGGAGTGAAGAAATATCCGGAATTATAGGCAAGTTCGGTCTTGGCGAGCCAAATGAAGCTGGGCAGAGGCTAGTAGAGTTTTGTCAAGAAAACAACCTGACCATAGCGGATACTCATTTTCAACAGCACAAGAGGCGCCTGTACACATGGACTTCACCGGACGTCTGTACAGGAATCAGATCGATTATATTCTTTGCCGGCAGAGATGGAGAAGCGCTATACAAGCAGTAAAAGAAGGCCTGGGGCCGATTGTGGCACCGATCATCAGCTTCTTGTTACCAAAATTAGGCTTCGACTGAGGAAAACGCAGAAAACTAGAAGGCCTTTCGGGTATGATCTGGATCAAATTCCATTAGAATATGCTGTGGAAGTGAGGAATCGATTTCAAGAATTAGATCTAGAAGACAGAGAGCCCGAAGAGATGTGGACTGATGTTCGTGATATAATACAAGGCGTTGCTACTAAGGTAGTTCCAAAGCAAAAGAAATGCAAGAAAGCAAACTGGTTATCTGAAGAGGCTCTGCAAATAGCTGAGGAAAGGAGGATGGCAAAAGTTATGGGGGAAAGAGAAAGATACAAGGTTCTCAATGCGGATTTTCAGAAAATAGCAAGGAGAGATAAGAATGCCTTCCTGAACATACAGTGCCAAGCAATTGAGGACTACAGCCAATTAAGGAACACAAGAGCTCTGTATAGGACAATCAAAGATATCAAAGGAAGCTTCTGTGCTAAGCTGGGCATGATAAAGGACAAACGAGGCAAGAACCTCACTGAAGCCTGAGAGATAAAGAAGAGGTGGCAGGAATACACAGAAGAACTCTACAAGAAGGACCCGAATGTGCAAACCCAACATAAGACGGTTGTGATTACTGATCTCGAGCCGGGCATCCTGAAGAGTGAAGTTGAATGGGCCTTAGCCAGCCTTGCTAAGAACAAAGCTAGCGGAATTGATGGCATTCCAGCTGAGTTGCTTCAAAACCTCAACCATGACGCTGTTAACATTCTGCATACATTACGTCAGAAGATTTGGACAACCCTGCAGTGGCCACAGGATTGGAGGAGGTCAGTTTACATCCCCATTCCAAAGAAAGGCAGTGCCAAAGATTGTTCCAGCTACCGCACGATCGCGCTGATTTCGCATGCTAGCAAGGTGATGTTGAAAATCCTCCAAGGAAGGCTGCAGCAGTATGTGGATCGGGAGCTTCCGGACGTGCAAGCTGGGTTTCGCAAGGGCAGAGGAACTAGAGACCAAATTGCCAACCTTCGCTGGATCATGGAAAAAGCCAGAGAGTTCCAGAAACCCACCTACTTCTGCTTTATTGATTATGCGAAAGCGTTTGACTGCGTAGATCACAGCAGATTGTGGCAAGCTCTCCAAGAGATGGGAGTTCCAATTCACCTCATCTGTCTCCTCAGGAACCTGTATGAAGGACAAGAGGCCACAGTCAGAACTGGGCATGGTGTTACTGATTGGTTTCCGATTGAGAAAGGAGTGAGGCAAGGATGCATACTGTCGCCCTGCCTATTTAACCTATATGCAGAGTGCATCATGAGGAAGGCCGGTTTGGACGAGTCTTCAGCTGGAGTGAAGATTGCTGGAAAACGTATCAACAACCTTAGATATGCGGATGATACCACTTTAATGGCAGAAAGTGAAGTGGAGCTCAAGAGACTTCTGATGCGCGTACAAGAGGAGAGTGAGAAGTTTGGGCTTAAACTAAACATTAAAAAGACAAAGATCATGTCGTTTTGCCCTATCAAGTCCTGGAGCATCAATGGACAAGAAGTGGAAGCTGTGACAAATTTTCTCTTCTTGGGCTCTAAGATTACCTCGGAAGGAGACTGCAGCCATGAAATAGGAGACGCCTGCTTCTGGGAAAGAGAGCAATGGTTAGTCTTGATCGCCTAGTAAAGAGCAGAGACATTAGTCTGCCAACCAAGATCCGTATAACTCGTGCTGACGCGTTTGAACTGTGCTGCTGACGAAGACTCTTGAGAGTTCCTTGGACTGCCAGAAGATCAAATCAGTCGATATTGTCGACCATAAACCCTGACTGCTCATTGGAGGGACAAATTCTAAAGTTAAAGCTCAGCTACTTTGGTCATCTGATGAGAAGGGAGGAGTCGCTGGAGAAAGATTTGATGTTGGGAAAGGTTGAGGGTCGCCGGAGAAGGGGTAGGCAGCGAACGCGATGGTTAGGTGGCATCCTCGAGGCACTGCAGATGAAGTTATGTGATGTTAGGAAGATAGTGAGAGACCGGAAAGCGTGGCGTGACATGGTCCATAGGGTCACGAAGAGTCGGACACGACTGAACGACTGAACTGAACTGATAGCCATGTCTTGCCCATTGTATATTCGCGGCTCTGCCTGTAAAACGAACTGTCACTGCGCTGCGACTGCCTTTAAATATTCTGCGAAATATTGAAGTATGTATTTATTTTTAGACTGTTCGCTTTCTTGGGAGCTCGAAATGTTGTGCAGATGTATCCGTCTCCGGAGGGTTGCTCGTCCCGGCCCTTAAGCTTCAGGCTTGCAAAGTCTTGACCCATTCACTTGCATATAAATGTATATTAGAATGCAACATGAGTGTTTGGTTACTGCTCTCGCATTCGGAACCAAAAGACTCACAAAATATATTTAATAGCCTTAGAGGTATCTGCTTGCATACCACACTCTCAGGTTAGAATTACCTGTTTCTGTAGTCAGGCATGCCTTTTTGTTGCACCCTTCTTGTTTTCACCGTAGATCCATCAGCACCTTTGAACCAATGAGCTTGAAGCGAAAAATTTGAAAAGGCATTGGTGTAACGCCAGTAAGTTTCTATTACCCAGACCATTGACGAAATACAGTAGAACGTCCAGACAATATTATGTACCATATGTTTTCGACAACCTTCCGGACGATGCTTCGTGCCAGGACACATTATCAGGTATAAAAAGCGTGTCGTTCGAAAGCTTAAGCGCGCTTGAAATATTATGCGCTGTTTCTCCTTCTACGTCGTTGCACACTTTGAATTGTGAAGCACTCCTTTTTCAATGCTCCAATGCTACACAATCCGTTGCTTTTGCTATAAAATATACCACATTGTCTCGCCACAGCCTCGCCCGTAAATCCCTATGCGACTTCGCCAGGCTAGGCCCTAATATTGTACAAATATGGCAGTATAATAATAATTACTATTATTCTTTTTATTGCATGTTGAATCTGCGCTATATATCTGACTGCCCCTGAAATGGCTTTATTTTTGAGTCAAGGACAACAAGCTTTAAGTTGGCTTTGACGAGCCGCCTTTTTGTGAAGTTGTATGCGGATTTTCTGCAATGTGAATTTGAATCATTATCATTACCTTAGTCTGCGTCGTTTCCCGAGCGGCTTAACGATCGCGAGCGCGGCCAATTTCCCTTTCCACGATGTCCGCGCCATCTCTCAGAGACCGCGGCTACCAATGAGTGGTTCGCGCGCACAGCACCGCTGCCTGGCTGGCACCGAAGTCAAAAACCGCGGTGTGGTCGAAGCATGGTCGAAGTCTCGCCTTGGACCGCAGCCCAGAAAGCGACACCGAGCGGAGTCGAGCGACTCTCGACGAGCTCTTACTTTATCCGCCAGGCTGCAGAGGGCGCCACCAAAAGCGCGCGCGCGCGCGCGCGCGCGCGCGCATTCCCCCACAGGGCATTGGCATCCGTTTGATCTTCCGGCAATTGCGTAAGCGCGCGCGCGCACGCCGTCGCTGGTCCATTCGCTGCGCCGACCATGTGCGCGGCGATTATTGCTGCTTAGAGCGGGCAAGGTTCGTCGCGATGGGTTTGGAGGGCACGCTTCGTTACTTCTGGAAAGCATGCAAAAGCTTGGGATTCATTTGTGGTCCGTTTTCACTTGTCGTGAAGTGAAAATTGTCACGCACACACACATCCAACACAAGCTAACTGTGGGTGACACTTCCATGTTGTTACCGGGAAACGCGTGACCAAAGTGGTGCGCTCACAGACAACGATGACGACCGAGGAGGAACGCGTGGACAGAGTGGATGCTGCACGGCTACTGAAGTCTTTGCGCCGAGTTCAGCCCACCGCAGCACCAGTTACAATAAATACATCCCCGGAATAATATATTTAAACGCTTATACACCCTTGAATGGTTTCTTTCTCTCAAGTGTGCTGTACTGCACTAGTTTTCCATGTCGATATCTATAGCTTTTATTAAAAAAAAAAAAAAAGCGTGACACCCTCTACAATGTCGCCTGAAAACTTCAATTGAGGCCCCACAGATACAATAATAATTATTCGTAGATAATTTATAGACAAATGGCACGAATAAAATTGTAAATTATTTGCTTTAGGCCGTATTGCAAATGGAAAACTTTTATCCTGTCAATGAGCAGCGGTAATACGTTTCATGGCGAAAGCACTGCTTCACGATGTCTGAACAGCTCATCATTTACCGCCTCATCGAACTGGCAGGCGATGCTAACTATATATTTCGCTATTAAGAGGGCGGGGTAAGATCGGAGTATTCAGCCTTCGAGGAAGAACCCTTGGAACCCAGGTTAGATACGCTGCCTCTAGACGATCCAGGCACGCTTGTACGTTTGGTTAAAGCGAGGCTTTATACCTGCGTCACCTGCGCTAACTTGGGTAACATACATTACGGTACTTCTCACGAGCATGCCTGTGGAAGATGATGGCGCGAAGACAGCGACAATGTTATTTATAATCTACCAGCTACAAAGATAAACTGCGCCAAGCAAATGCTTTCTCAAGTTATACTTAGCCACGTTAGACATCTGCAATATTTTTCGTTAATTGCCCAAAACAAATATGTTTTTCAAGATGTTCGGCCGGAAATAAGTTGAGTTTTTGAGCGCAATTGCGAAATACAAAAGCACGGCGCGCACTTCCCTCTGACGATGGGCGGTCATAACACCATCACGATTGCATCGGTGATATTGTGACTATGATGTGAAGAAAAGTTTTCCTCTCCCAAAGTATTCAATAATCCAAACGTCAGTGCTCACAGCGTCGACTTACATCTATCCGCCCACGTCGACCATGTACTAGGCAAGTACTCCACTTAGATCCACCAACGAGCATACTTGCTTTCGTTACTCAGTCCGACTATGTTCACATCCTTCCTTTCTCTTTCACCGCGTCAGTCATTGCTGTTATCCGAATGACGTCACTACTGTGCTCAAACGCAGCTATGTTTCACTTGAATGTCGAGCAGGCTTTCTATTGCGTGTTTTGCTTGGTATACTAACATTAAGTTTGTATACTAAGCGGATCTTTATCCGGTTCTTTTTCTATTCTCATACGTCTGGACACCTCTATTCGGATTAAAAAAGAAGGCTAAGAACGGAATGAATATCGATCATTCCGACAAGATCGGCAGTCAAGAGGTGGTAGGTTACTAATTCTAGTTTCTTCAAAATTTTGTCATAGAGCTAAGATTTCTTTCCAATATTCTACTTTATATTTTGAATTATTGTCTTTAGATTTTGAAATTCCAGGGTTCAGTCCGTTTACATTAGCGAATGTTTATTTCCCTCATGGTGTTCAGGACACCAGATCGCTAGACCGATTACTAGTTAATCGTAAAATTCGGTTATTTTGGCTGGAGACTTTAATTCTCACCATGTTTCGGGGGGTTACAGGACGGATCCCTGCGGCAAGCGCTTGTGGGATTGGCTTTCAAATAATAACCTTTATTGCATGAATTCTGGTTTACCTACTTTCGTACCTGCCCACAGTAAATCTGTGATAGATTTAACTTTCCCCAGTCCTAGTGTTTCTATACCCATAACTTTCTCCAGTCCTAGTGTTTCTATACTCAATTGGTCGACAGTTGATGATGGCACCTCTAGGGACCATATGCCTATTGTTTTTGATGGTAACTGCCGCTTAGCTCCGGCGACCTCTCCGTTGAGGTCATATATTATTATAACCAATTTCAGTCATCTCTGAGTTCTTCTCTTGCGTCAGTGATTAATGCTACGGAAGAGCTAAAATCACAACGATTATGCCAGGCCATTGCATCCTGTCGTAGGAAGTGTGAATTCTTGGTGCGTGCATCAAAAGGCGATACATTACAAGATGGTGGAATGCAGATTGTTCGTGTGATTATAGAAAAAGAAATTCTGCATGGAAGAGGCTCCTTCACAACCCAAAAATTGGCATGATTATAAATTTTTTGCCGCCACATTTAAACGCACAGTCACACAAGCGAAATATCATTATGATACTGAGCATTTCGATTACCTTTCACAATCTAATAACTGAAGTGCACTTTTCAGGTTTTTAAAATCGCGAAAGACAATTCCTGCCTCAGAAAATTTACCCTCATGGGTTTCGACTCCGAAGAAGATCTAAAAACAGCAGGAATAATTGCTAAAGGTTTGGAAAAGCGTTTTTTGTCGGCTCCTCCGTTATCCCCTATGTTTGTAGGCCCAGTAGATACGGTTAAGAATGTTCCCAAAATTACAATTTCTGAGCTTTCTCCGATAGTGATGACAATGCCAGCTACTTCTCCTGGCCCTGACGGAGTAACATAAAAAATGTTAAAGATCCTCTTTGAGGTGTTTCTAAATTCCTTGTTAGAGCTGGTAAATTACTCAATTAATCATTCTTGGATACCTGATGATTGGACACTAGCCAAAGTGATTCTTTTACTGAAACATAATGGTGGTGGCTATACTTTGGACAATATAAAGATCCCCAGGTGGTCGAAATTTCCGGAGTCCTCCACTACGGCGTCTCTCAGCCTCAGTCGCTTGGGACGTTAAACCCCACAAACCAAACCAAACCAAACTATTATCATTTCCATCAATCTTGGTAAAATTAATTGAAAGGGTCGTACTCCAACGTGTTACAGAGTTTATGGAACAAGAACATATTCTTAACCCCTGTCAAATAAGTTTTCGCTCAAACTTTTCAATATGGAATGCGCATACCGACCTTGAGAGTCGAATTCTTTTTGCGCGGCGCCAGAAAATGTATGCTGCATTGGTGACACTGGATATAGCAACGGTTTATGATAGTGGAGAGCCCAGAATTTTATTGCGAAGATTACAAACTCTGCTGTTTCCGCAATATTTAATCGCGTGGACATCAGCATTCTTACAAAACAGACAATTTTATTGTGCAATGAGTGGTGTGCATTCTGGCCAGAGGTGTTCCCCAAGGAGCAGTTCTCTCGCCCGTGCTCTTTAACATTTTATTGAGCTCAATTCCCACTCATCAAAAAGTTCGCACGTATGTCTATGCGGATGACATCGTTTTCATTAAGGCTGCACCTGACACTCCAACTCGCAATGGGCGCCTGCAATCGTACCTGAGCTCCCTTCAGAATTGGTTATGTGACTTAAGATTTACATTAAACGTAAAATAGTGCGCTGTCCATGTTTTCCAAATTAAGGATCCGGTAAATCTTTCTCTAACACTTCAGCAAGACACGATTCCTCAAATTAAGTCTTTGAAGTGTGTGGGTGTCATTTACGATAATCATCTGACATGGAGGGATCACATCGAACATGTTGCAGCGAAAGGGGCTCGTGCTGTGGGTATGTTGCGCAGGTTAAGCAATCCTAAGTCTATAATGCGGCGAGATGGTCTTTTAATGATTTGTGTTATGTAAGTCCGGCCAATTATATAATTTGGATCTGTTTTGTTTTCTGGTTCTCCTGCTAACAAAATTTGTCCGCTTGTTCTTTTAGAGCGGGAAGTGCTTAGATTAGGCCTTGGGTTCCCCAAATTTGTGGCTAATAATGTACTATACCTTGAAGCCCGAATACCACCGTTGTTAGCTCTAGATTACAATTCTTGACTGTCCAGACGTATCTAAAAATATATGAATCTCATTTCCATCGCTCCCTGTCAACTTTTGTTGCGAGCCGGCCTCCTTTTTTTTTTTTTTTTTTTTTTTTTTTTTTTAGTCAACTGGCCTCAGTTTCATACCCCGCAAGTAATACTAGTGAAAAATTTGTTGCAACCTTTAAACTTAGTCTTTTCTAAAATCCTTCCAACCAAAGTCAGTGGATCTTTGGTTGAAATTGTCTATGATGACATTTTCCCCAATAACGCAAAACACTTATCACGTCGAATTTTAAATGGATTATTAGACGATTATTTACAGTCTTCCCATTAGCATAATGATAGCAACTGATGCTTCTCAATGTCTTGAAAAGGCAGGCGTTGTAATATACTGTCCGCTTCTAGACTGGGCTTTTTCTGTTCGTCTTCCGGATTTCACTCCAATTTTCCAGGCGGAGTTGCTGGCGGTGATGCTTGCTCTGCGCAAACTAGACCCACTGTACTCAGCAGTGGCTGTAATTGCAGACTCTTATTCCTTGTGGTCGTCGCTTTCTTTGCATATGGATTCGCCAATATTAAACACCTTTCTTTCATTGCTCCCCTCCCATTTGAGCCTCATACATATAGTGTGGGTACCAGGTCACAGTAATGTGACAGTCAATGAGGTTGCTTGTAGACTGGTAGCTAAAGAATCTCTCAATGGCCCCGTGTTGCCTATCTTCCCTGCAACAGCGTACATAACAGCAGCGCGATTTCATAGGCGCTCCTTATTAAGCACGCAGACTGGACCTATATTAACATCGAATGACTACCTGCATCTCAAGTATTCATGGAGTAGGAAACCATGTCAATCAAGGCAGACTGAAGTCTCTCTAACCAGGCTGCGCTACCGTATTCCGCCTCTAAATTTCTATATGCTCAGGTCTGGTCTGGCGCTTAATTCCGTCTGCGGATTCTGTGGGTAACCGGAAATAAAACATTTCTTGCGGTTTTGCCGCCATTTTACCATGATGAAAAGACGGTATTTGGAAAAGCCGTTGCAACTGCTGGGACTGAATTTTAGCAGCCAGATCTTATTATATTTCGGTGCTACCATGCTTCGGTACAGCCACGGGTCTGTTTTTAACGCCATTCAAAACTTTTTAATAGAATCAAAACGTCTGCCTTGCTAATATGCTTTGAATTTTTTAATCTGTGAATACAATTCTCAGTGTTTTCCTACTGCGTGCGTTATGAATTCTCCTCTTTATTTTATTTTTATATTTTACTTTCCTTCTTTATTCCCTAGCAATGATTTCTTTCTTTTTTTTTTTTTTTGCGATGTAATTATGCATTTCAAAAACAAATATCTCTGCACCCTAATTGTTGGCCCCTGTGCGGGTATGTGCCATCAAATTAGAGGAGGACAACAACGCGCACAATGTAACTCACAGGCGAAGCAAATTATGCCAATATTATCTTACAATCAGAGAGCTTATTGATAGCTCTCCGCTCGCAAGCAGCAGACTTATTCAACGCGCCAGCCACTGCGAAGCACAGCGCGAAACAGCGCGAAACAGCTTGACAATGCTTGAAAAAGCAGACATATACAGCGCGCAGGCTTACACGTAACTGCCCGTGACTAACTAACCCGTGATTCTATCGTGACCAACAAATTAGCCGCGTTTTCAAAAAACCATGAATATGGCCTTATCGACGTCGCGGGACCGCATCGCGTGATCAGCCTTGTCTCCCTCCTGATCCAAGGCTCTGCACTGTACACAAACATGAGGGCCTACGCATATGCGCATACCAATCGAGCAAATCGCGCCATGCACTCGCAAGCAGAAGCTCTGCGGGGAGCGGTTATTGGCGTGACCAGATTCCTGTTGCTGGTTGCTGCTTTCGCCCCGGGCGGCGCAGTACAGTATTTTTAGCTTTTATCTTTTTCATTATTATTATCGCTACTGCGCCAGGAGACTTCCTGCTTGAATGTCGACCGCGGACGTGCTCTATAGGCGAGAACTGCCACCCGCTAGCCTCCGTAACATCGCGTGACGGCGCCGAACCAGGCTCATTTTTCTGTGCACCTTCAGCGACCGCTTTCGCCAAACGCCGCAGCCAAGGCCCGCGCCCGCCTGATAAGGCGCGAGGCGGCACCGGGGCCCACCTCGCCCTTTCGACGGAACCCATGAAGGGCTAGGGTAGAGACAGCGAAGGGCGCTTTTAAACAAATACAGCCGCTGCCTACAGCCTAAGAGGCGCGTTTGGCTCCAGGAGTTGCGTGAGAAGGGGGGGGGGGGGGGGGGCATGAAGGCTAGACTTCGGGGCTGGTCGATTTCGTTCGCGGCGCATCCCGCATTTTATGCAAATGCCAAGACCCGGTCCCACGCCCATTGGAGTTTGTTGTTGGTCTGACGCTATTATTTGGACCGCTTGACAAGCTTAGTGACGGCTTGCCGAAGAACAAAATGCATGCGCACGTTCCAGAAGTAAGTGCAGAAGAGCGCAAATAAGCCGCAGCGCGAGGCACTTGTAGGACTGCTGCAGCTGCTATGAAGGAACCAAATTCCGCCCCTCGGGCTCTCTTAAAAGCGAAAAAGAAGACAGAAGAAAAAAAGGAGGTGGAAGAGGGGGGGTGAGCAGGAGGTAAAAATACCACGCTCGGTCTACAGCAGAATACAAGTCAGCTAGCGTGATCGGACGTAGGGTTAGTTCTGCTGGCATTCGGGAGGCAGGTCGCAGAACTTCTATTATATTCCGGACCCACACGTGCATACACAAACAAAACAAAAGTCAATTTCCGGAGCCCAGTTCTGTCTCTCTTACTGAATACATTAGTCATGCATCATTTGGGACGATATTGCGGTTTCACGAAAGGGCCGTCCAAGCCCCGCAACCGTTTTCTCTGGCTGCCCGGTCCTCTATAGCCAGTACATGGTCGTCGCGAGTGTCCAGCAGCTGCGGCAGGGAGAAGAGGACTTCCTTTCCGCTGCACATGCAATACGCCAGTCAAGAAATAGACCAGTGATGTGTAAAAAAAGAGCCTCGAAGAACAGCGACAAATCATAGTTATGATCAAGATACGAGTCGCGATATAGGCACCAAAGTGTTCGTTAAGGTCCAATCTTCGGGATCCAGTCATACGAAGGAGAAGGTAAATTTGGGGACATTGTTACGCATAATAAAAGGCTGCCGAGTAGCAAGATAAAAAAGAAAGATTTCTAGGGACACTTTCGATCACTACACTGAGATGAGGCGAACGCCTCTATCGCGCAGTGGTATGAGGCCCTCCACTACGGCACCCCGTTCTCTCTGTTTTCACTCCCACCTTCGCGATGACGCGATAGCGTAAGCTGTCAGCCAACATATAAAGCCCCGGTTTAACCGAGCCGTTGAAACGTGCCTGCGCGGCCTAGGGATAACATGAATGCAAGGGTTTTGGCAGGCTCATTGTGATATCACCCTCCTATATTAAAGGAGACAGAGACCCAAGTTGGCAACTCCTGCTAAATGTAATGTCAGGAAGCCCTATGTCCGGTGAGTGCTCGGCCATGTCAGCTACCATGCTACCGCCTCCTACGACTTCTTTCTCTCTTCTTCTTTCAGCCTTGGGATGTAACGGACAGACGGTCATCGCGAGTATCAGCGCTTAAAGGCTTTCGCCTCAATATGGGCGCTTTTTAAGGCGAAAGCCTTCATAGGCTCATCACTCGTCAGCGTCTCCGTCCGCGAGAGGTGTCACACTTCTTCGCGATATTCCGCCGGATATCGCGAGAAGTGCCATTTAACTTTAAAGAAAAAAATAATCATTCTCCCGCGGGAATCTAACTCCCACCCTTCCGATCACCAGCCGAGAAAGCCACGCCTGGCTTTTTTGTAGCGAAAGCTACACTGCGGCAGGTTTTCAAGACGTCGGGTGGCCTCATCTATACGTCGTGAGGAGGCGTAGCTACGGTCTCCTCATAAAAAAAAAAAATCAGCCTGCCATGACATTTCACGTTACCCCTATGCCACGGGCAGGAGCTGCCAACTCGGGGCGCTCCTTTCATGTGGGAGGGTGATATCAGAATCAGCCTGCCAGAACCGTTCGCACTCTCGTTACCCCTACGACACGCAGCTGCAGTCAAGTCTATACGGCTTGGTTGAAGCGTGACTTTACATGTGGGCTGGTAGCTTACGCTCTCGCGTCATACTCTTAAAGGACGAGCTTGTGTCCCCAAAAATGTTGCACCTAATACTGATAGGGCGTGATAGGGGAATAATGTAGCAGGCAAAAGAAGCTCCCGCCGTTGCTTTCGCAATTCAACTAGGGTTAACTAGAGCTAAACCAGGACTATTTTTTTTTTCCGCGTGGTATTTATTACACGCAGGTGAGAAAGGTATTCCTTGACTAGCGTCATGCCAACGCGGTTGCAATGGAGAACGCCGCTGTTGACATCATGGAGCATCCTAGAAACAACGTGACGTGTTCGGAGAGGGCGAGGGCGGCGGCGAGATGAGTGGGAGGGAGAGAGTTGTGGCGCGATGAAAAGAAAAAAAAAAACGAAAGTTCGTGGGCGTTAGTGTCAGAATGCCGCGTGGCTATGAGAACGCCGCGCGATAACGCCGCGCGATATTATCGACGCCATCCGCCAATCCCACAATTCAATAAGCACTGCAACGAACGCGCGCCAAGGAACGCATAGGTTCATGAGCGTGCGTCCGCAAAAAGCGTCGCATACATGAACAAGCGTTATAAACCTCGAATGCGAGACTTCGTCAAACCATTTAACAGGCGCTAAAGAATCAGTAAGCAGTCAGCCACAACTCAGTAAAGATCGCACAAAGGACTCAACAACCACCGCGCTATAAATGTTCTCGCCAATGGCCTTAGTGGTCCAAAGCGCCTTCACGAATGATTGGATGTCATTCTTATACGATGATTTTTCAATAAAAATGATATTGACTTTCTGAAACATTTATTTCTGAAAATGACTCATTAGGGCCTTTATCACCTTCAGAGCACACTCCGTTCGGCGAAATGTCCTTGTCTCAACGTTTCTGCTATGCGTGAAAGACCGGGGAAGCCATCTTTCGCCGTCTGCCCGAGTACGCCTCCAAAGCCATGGCTACATTCTGCGCCGTATCAAACTGACGTCCCTCCAGTTTCTCTTTTGACGTGGGGCGCATTAAGAAGTCGCAGGGGACAAGTCAGGACTGTAGGGTGGTGGAAGTACTCTTGCAGTGTTTTTCCGAGCGAGATATTGGTCTGCAACATTCGCAACATGAGCCTTTACGTTGTCGTGGTACAGTCTCTAATTTCCCACAAGTTCGTGCCATTTTCTTGAGATGCGTTCTCTCAACAATGTCTTCAAAACACTTCTGCTGTACTCGAAGTTTACTGTGTAGCCTGTAGGAACTGGTGTACCATTCGGTTACGGTAGAAAAATGTGACCACCACTGCCTCATTTGCCGATCTTTGTGCCTAACTTTTCACTGGTCGAGACTGCCCCTTTTCAACCCACTGAGTGCTTTGCCACTTCATATCTGGCTCATAGCAGTATACCCAGGTCTCGCCTGCAGTAATAATGGTCTTGTTGTTGTTGTTGCTGTTGTTGTCGTTCTTCTTCTTCTTCTTCTTCTTCTTCTTCTTCTTCTTCTTCTTCTTCTTCTTCTTCTTCTTCTTCTTCTTCTTCTTCTTCTTCTTCTTCTTCTTCTTCTTCTTCTTCTTCTTCTTCTTCTTCTCCTCCTCCTCCTCCTCCTCCTCCTCCTCCTCCTCCTCCTCCTCCTCCTCCTCCTCCTCCTCCTCCTCCTCCTCCTCCTCCTCGACCTTTTTAAATATGGCACATACCCACATGAGGGGATTGGCCAAGGTGTAGTGGTATATACTTGAACATTTCCACAGACGATTACGACAAAGTAATAACGCCAATCTGGAATTTTTAAGAAGGTATTGATGAAAAAAGCGACAGAAGGGCATTTAAACTAAAATAACAAAACAGAACAATTTTGGTCGAAAAAGACTATGTCGAATAAATTTCCTTCCTTTTCCGGGCAACTCTTGCACTCGAAACTTTTTTGTATCTGGACTGGCGTAAACAGGCGGGGTATCCACTGCGCACAGGTTCTTCACATGTGAAGACGTGCTTAAAAAATGTGGTGGATGCTTCCTGCTGATATCTCCAGGTATTGGACAGGTTGTCTGTGCATTATCTTCCCTGACCTTTTCGAAGTCCTTGAACTACAAAAAACAAGTTGCATGAGATATGACATCCTCACCAAATGAACGTATCAAATCGGCATATAAATGTCTGTGGGCCTTTTGTTAACCTGAATACAATAGCTGATAGCTTAGCGCTTTTCACGCAAGGTCGACAATGGTCACATAACTAGCACATTTGGAAGCAGTGACATACAATCTCTTGTTTGCAAGGATGCTACCGCATTAGAGCCAGTGTGATGCGGCATTCGGTGGAGAAAAATTACTGGAGTCGCAACGTTTACCATACACTCCTATAGATGCCGTAGCGAGCGCACAGCAAAAAAAAAAAAAAAAAAAAAAAAAAAAAAAAAAAAAAAAGAACACGACACAGTGGAGCAAGTGGACCCAGTCTCAATCTTTGCTGAACAAAGCTTGTATACTGGAAACATTATATATACTATATATATATATAAAGACTCAGGACTGACTCGTAGGTGATATGGTACAGTCCAAGAGCTACGCTTCACGAAAAAAGAAAGCAGAAATAAGCTGAACTGCAAGGATCCTCACAAATTATTGCATTTAGTTTTAATATATAAATTTGAGTTTTCTTGCTGACCCGATAAATATGCGGCTGTGCGTTTTGACAGAACGGTAGCGCGCTGTTCATTAGTCAATGTTCTACCGCTGTTTCCGCGCCAACATGAATTCAACTTATAATTCAAATAATTCTTGTACTGTAGAAGTCTCATCTGGCGTTCCTCAAGGCTCGGTGCTTGGTGCTTTATTATTCGTAACATACATTTATGACTTACCTCGCCATACCACGTCAAGAACGCTCCTATATGCGGACGACTGTGTTTTATATCACGTAATTAATACACCCGAAGATCATTTGCGACTAATTAACACCTCGTTTCTAGTTTTTGTGCTGGTGTAATACCTGGAAAATGAAAATAAATTTTGCTAAAACTGTAGTGATGTCTTTTAGTAACAGCACGTCCCCTTCAGTGTTTAATTCTGCTTTCAACGACTCACCATTGCCCAGGACTTCCGAATACAAGTATCCTGGTGTTATATTTACTACTAACATGTATTAGTCGAAACATATTAATTTCATTTGCTCTAAAGCACTCAGATCACTTGGGCATTTGAGAAGAACATTGCATAATGCTCCAAAAGGTACTAAGCTACTAGTGTACACATCCTTAATTCGTCCGGTACTTGAATACGCTCCTCCAGTCTGGAATCTTTATAAGCTGTGCGAAATTGACATAATCGAGATCATTCAAAGAAAAACAATTAGGTTCATAAATCATCGGTACGATCGCCCTTTCTTACCTTCTTGTGCCGCGTCCACATTTAATCTAATCCCCTTTTCTGGGCGCCATCACATGGATTCATTGATGTTATTGCATTGCATCGTTAATTCAGTTCTCCATTTAACACCTAATGTGTACCTTAACCCCGATATTCCCTAATCAACCGGGAGTCATCATATCCTTGACTTAAAGCTATATTTCGTTCCTACTAATATTTTCAAATGCATCTTTTTTCCCCTGGATAATTGAACACTGGAACACAATTCCTGCCACAACGCGGTCTCCTCCATTGTGTACAATTTTATCAGCTATCGATTCCACATGATTCTTTTTTGTGTTGTGCTTATTGTGTATTGGTTTATCCTCTTACTCATTTTTTTTTTTTTTCAGTGTCTGTACCATATTATATCCACTATGTGCATAAACATGTTGAATAAGTTTGTAACTTGCCATTTTATATGTATTTTTCTTAACCCATTCCCGCAATAGACCCAGCTGGGGCTGTAGTATGTAAAAAGAAATAAAATAAATAAACGCTCCACGCATCAGCGTCCAGATGCGTGGACCGTTCGGTCTTGTCTGATTTCAATGCGGCTCTATTGAACGTCTCGAGTGCTGACTGAGACAAATAGTGAATTTCTTAGCGCCCACCTGTGCATCAGAGCAAGATTATAGGGGTAAGTGTATGGTACAACGGATTCGAAGTTATGGCCGGCCAATAGTTTCGTGCAAGCGAGCGCTCTGCCCTCGGCAGCACTAGCATGTTGAGCCGAGAGGTTCACGGCCGGGTGCAAAAACATTTGCTCCTCGACGTCAGCGTACCCACTACGCCTTATAGCCCTTGATAAGTGTCGACAAGGTCCCCGCGAAGTTGCCGCATGGCATAGCCGAGAAAATTTGCGCTTTGACAATGTTTCTGCAATTACAGTCTTGTCCTGGGCGCGACTTTAGGGACTTAAAGCTAGTATATTCAAAAAGAACGCTCATAACAGCTGTCGCTTATCATATGAGCACGCACACATTGTGTATGCAGTGCACCGTTGGCTTGTCACATGCTGACAACCTCTATTTGGCCTGTGCGTTTGTTACATATGCAAAATATACTAGACCCTATTTAGATAGTGGGATGGTATCGGCAACCTCATTGGAAAAGAGAAAAAGTAAGAGCAGAGAAGGGAAGTGCGCTCTCTCACTCTCTCTCTCTCTTACTTTTACACTCTCTCTCTCTCTCACACACACACACACACACACACACACACACACACACACACACACACACACACACACACACACACACACACACACACACACACACACACTAATGCGCGTAAACACGTATTTGAAAACCGATTTCGGAGATCGAAGAGAACTAAACGTGCCAAGCTCCTCCTCCACCTTTTGTCTTTTCTACTTTTTTTTTTCGGGAAAGTGGCGCGAGGGGGGGGGGGGGGGGGGAGGCAGATTCTTTGAGCCCTGTCATTTCTTTTTTCACTCCCACATTCATTAGGGACAAGTTGCTTCTTGAGTTTCAGCCGTTGCCAAGCCGTTGTCTGATTCCCAAGGGACAAGGCAGGGTTGTTTGCAAGAAAAGATCAGTGACTCAGTAGGGCGCGCCTAGCAATCTGATTGTTTAGTTTCTTTTGTCTCTCCCCTCCTCCCCTCTCTTCTTCTTCTTGGAACATGGCGCACCCTTCGAGTCTGATGAGACTATGTATAGGCCCCAGCTGCGGTGTTCGCCCCCGCACCCAAGCAAGCGGGTCTGTTGTTTCCGCTTCGCGGAGAAAAGTGATGTCCGTGAAAACGAGGGGTGCAGGAAGGCATATTTACGCAAGCCTCCTCCGCGCCTCCTCCTCGTGAAGTGTCTGTCTTTTGCGCTCCTTCGAGGTGCACCAAGTATAAAAACCAAATCTTGAACCAAGGATAAAAAAGGAACAAAAAAAAAAAAAGGGCGGTTAAGTCAAGTTCTGTGAAACCAACGGTATATTTTTTGACGTCATGTAGTGCTCTTCGAAGTGTTTCTTATATTCCG
The DNA here is from genome assembly GCF_055883805.1 of Amblyomma maculatum. Classification (NCBI taxonomy): domain Eukaryota; kingdom Metazoa; phylum Arthropoda; class Arachnida; order Ixodida; family Ixodidae; genus Amblyomma; species Amblyomma maculatum. Next base: position 242,683,104 of record NC_139344.1, read on the forward strand.
CTAAATTAGCTAATTAACTAAGAAGAATTATGCAAAATCTTTATTATTCGCTTTAGGGCTAAGTGCCCTTCATTAAGTTGTGGAGGCGGTTCAGTTACAACCGACCCATTTTTTCAGCTAACGTACCTCCTACGTGATCGTTTTTTTTTTTTTTTTCAGCATTTAAAGAAAGCCAGCGAAATATGAAAAAAAAAATGGCACGTGGCTACGGTCTTGCGTTAGAGTATTGCAACGCTGACAGATGAGTTTTCCTTCACGAAGTGTGCACGCTCGCCTTCTCGAAATGAGCAGATGACGCCACTTAGAGCATAGTCTGAAAACTGCGTCCGCGCATTCTGCCGGAGCATGGAATGCCCTAGTCACGATCAGCGATAAGCGATGGGCAGGTCACTGACAGCCAACTCCGACGGCGGCGGTACGTTTGGTCCGACCCTCCTTGCTTCGTCTCTGTGATCGGACTCGGCCTGTCGTCTTCTCAACCTCTGAGATGCTGACAGTTCACGAGGCATCTCGCCTGGATGTAAACTTTTGTGAAGAGAGACTCGAAGGACGTTGCAATCAAAATAAATTGCCATGCGACGATCAAACATATTCTGTACGTTTGCACTATAGTATAGTACCATAGTTGTTTAGCTACACCTCCTTGCGCTGTTTCCAATGGTTTAATCGTGTGTGGCTAACTGGCCGCGCAAAGCTGAATATGGGTGCCTGTGAACGTACCCTCAAACGTCCAATTCGCATAATCGTGGTTGGCCTGTTCGTTGCATCCGGCTACGCGGCCGCGCACTTCCTGATCATAGTGCCGGTGTCTCGTCTCTTCCGCTTCTCGGACACTAGTTGCAGCAGTAAACAGTTTAACGCCTTCTTGCAGGATCCTCTCGCCATTGAGGCTGTCACTCCCCTTTGCGGCGTGCAGCTCTGGAAAATCACGTAGCCATCGCTGAAAAGCTAGCCTTTGCGGCGGCATCCGCGAAGATCTTCCGAATACCGCCTCTCGGGTGACCCATCTTCTGCGCCGCGGCCGGCTATGGCGAACGACTGGATAAAGGTACGCTCGGCGTCATGAAGACGCACACTTCGGACGAAGCGAAACCATCACACGTCCAACTAACAACCAGCACGATAAGAAACAGCATCCGTAAAGCTGATGTGATATCATCAGTCAGCATTCGCCGACCAGACCCTATATGCGATTTTTCACGAAGCAAAACTTATATTACCTCATTTCCTAGATCGCGCTTTCTGATGCGGTTCTCGCCGAAACAACTTGCAGCCATTGCACCAGTGAGTATGTCAACACCTCGCTCATGCGCCTGTCGCTCTGTAAGAGGGAACATCGTTTCGCGTATAACCGACGTAATGCACTGCTGTTGCGCCCGAAGCCATATGTTAGTGACATCAGGCTCGAGCGCCGCCTTCCATACCGGCCGCACGCCGGCGGCGGTGTCACATTGCGGCAAGAAGGACAGAGACGCAGGTGCAATTCGCAACGCCCCGCAGTGCTCAGTGCCGACACAGAGAGCGCTACAGAGATGTCTCGTAATTAGGAGTTATGAGTCGCGCGCACTCACCGCGGTGGCTCCGTGTGAACCGAGCCACAAGCCGCGCACCCCAACTTCGCGTCCCTCTCGGAGGCAAGGGATGCAAGGACACGTTCCTCTCGCTCTTGGCTCGCTTTGCGCTGCAGCGTCGCGCGCCACTGCAACGCCCCCGATTCGTTTTACTTGCCCGCAAATGCCCAACTGGAGAGCGCATTGCCGTGGGAGCAATATTAACCACCGGAAGCCTTGTTACTGCGCCGAAAAATGTTGGAGGGAATATTACGAGCGCGGGCATTGCCACCGCATGCCAGACAGACGCGGTGAGCGAACGAAGCTTGTTCACATGCATGCACACACCCAAATAGAAATATACGGTGGCACAACGAAACCCGACAGGCAAGCTTGAACCACCGGCTCTGGGTGCAGCCTGATGGCGAGGAAGAAAGAGGAGCAAAGACTAGAGCGAGAAGCCGCTTGCTAGCTTTTCGAGGAGAGTGAATTAAAAACGAACGAGTTTTTGGTTTGATCACTATGAACGTATAGGAAGAACGGGGATAGCAATGGCAAAACGCAAAACGCGCCGCATTTAATGGTGCTAAAGACAATCTGTTGATTATTTAAAACTCGAAGGAATTACCATTAAAGGCTTCATTTCACATCGTTATTCTTTAAAGATAATTCAGGTGCACAAATAGTACCTTCGATTGTTCTTGTCTTGTTTCTTTCCTCAACAGAAGCCTCCTGAAAAGAGTCTGTAAGTTTGTTTTTTTTTTTTTTTTTTTTTTTAGTAATCCATGCCTGACGGCTTTGTCAACATACTTGAGTTAGTGCTAAATAACTACGTAGCTAAATAATTAAAGTATGATTATTATTCACAAGTAATAGAGTTCGACCTGACGGCGCCACAAACCATAAGTTTTGTAAGTTTCCCTTCAAATTTTCCTGTTATTTCATCCCGCTTTACTCCACCAAAAGCGCCAGAAGAAAAGGGACTGAGCTCCGTGGAAACCTAGGCATTGACTGACAATTTTGGCCAACGTGAAAAACAACGGGCTCCATAGTGCGGCTGTGCTTGAATCCGTCGCCATTGGTCTTGTTGGCTCCTTGCGCACTTTATTTCTGACCACTGACTGATGCACTACTGGATTTCTGTCTTGACGCGCCCGCCCATATTTGAAGTTTCTTTTTGACTGCAGACGTGAAACAGTCACGTTTACAAACCGCTTTGACATGTGCTTTTCGTTAAATGCCTGCATACAGTTCTCATTGCACCAATTTATGCTTTCTTCTTCTTTTAATCACTGACGTCTGTAAGGCATCTGGCCAAGAGAAAAAAAGCGAACGAACGAACGAAGGAACGAAAACGAACGAACGAACGAACGAACGAACGAACGAACGAACGAACGAACGAACGAACGAACGAACGAACGAACGAACGAACGAACGAACGAACGAACGAACGAACGAACGAACGAACGAACGAACGAACGAACGAACGAACGAACGAACGAACAGAATAACAAACCATTTGGTGGCTGACGCGTTAGATTATAGCTATAAGAAACTTCTATGAAGATTAAGGTTCCCTTCGGAATGGCTGTTCTTGATGAGCGGCTGCTCTCTCTTCTGCCTTTTTTTTTTTTTTTTTAATACGCCGTATTAAAGAACAGCAGTTCCAGGATTCCATTAGCGATTCCGCGTCGCAACGCCGGCGACTGAAACGTTAGCTGAAGTGGGCCATCAACCTCCGCTCTGTTCAAAGCAGCATGCTATGGAAAGACCGACGCATTAACCCCTGATCGAAACGTTGTGCAACGTCACCTTTCCAGGAAAAAAAAAAAAAGCAAAATCCTCTCATTATACGGGCTTTCACCGATGACCCCAAGGCAGCCGGGTGCTTCTGAATTGATGGCGACTTCATCGCGCGGAGGCCGAAACTCACAGCGACTCGAGGGCGAAAACGCGCCTGAAGTAAGAGGGGGACATCGCGAGAAAGGGCGCTGCGCTTGTCCCGTACAGTACTCACTCACTGGCGTGACAATGAAAGGCAAGTGCTCTCCATCGCCGACAAGGTTGGTGCTGCCGTGGAAGAAAGCCATTTAAGCGAAGGCAGAAAGAACGCTACTTTTCTTTTTTTTCTTGCTCAGCTACCGGAACCCGTGAGAAAGGACACGGGGCCTCGGGGCGTACATCAAGGCATCGTAGAAGGGGGGACGGCAGACGTCTTGCGCGCCCCGAGGGAGGCGCGCCGCGGCCACTCTGCCAGAGCCCGGAGACGCCGGCGGCGGGTCTCTCTGCGCCGCGCGACGCAGCTTGAGACCCCGGGGCATGGCGCAGACACGGGTCGTGACGAGAATCCCACCGAGGACGGTGACCTGAAACGCGATGACGTCAGGAAAACGCGGTATACAACACCAACTGGCTCGGACACTCACTCCGGGATTCTGTGTTTCTCTGCAGTGAGAATTTTTTTTTTTTTTTCTGTTATTGTTCGCCGCCTTTCGTCCCGTTTCTGACCTTCTATTCAAGTACTTCGTAGTTTATCCTGGAAGCGATGTAGATTAGCTAGATATCAGCACTTTCCGAACCTTTTGACTGCCCGATTTCAGCGATAACGGTTCTGAGCGAAAAGAAAGATGATATCGAGACGTCTGAGCGCAGTAATGTGGTCCAGGGCAGAAGTCCAAATGGGAGAGTGTATATAACACGTGCCCGGCCCTGATCTGGTGCACGTACGACGCTTTCGACGCTCAGCCAGGTTGATTCTTATTTTCCTTTCATTGACGCTGTGGTGAAAGCATGCTTCTACTCAGTGATGCAAAACGCTACTTGGATCAATTTTCGGAGCACTAAAGCTTCAATTTCGGGGCACTTTGTAGCACTAAAACATTATTTTGTAGCACTCTGGAGCATGCCGCTGTTGTTCCCATGCCTCTATAGGGCTGACAAACAACGCTGGAAAAGTTAGAGGGCGGTGAAAAGAGTGCTACACCATAAGGTTTGCCATTATTGACACATAATCACAATCGCTAGGTCTTCTATTCAACATTTCATGCTGTATAATTAAAAAGAAGACGAGTTCGGGAAATACTCGTTAATTCGAACTTTAAGGGACTGGATATTTTTGTCTGAGTTATTAGATGTGCACCTTAACACGATTCAAAGCTAAACGCTGTTGACGCTCTCCTCCCTTTCGGGCAGCTTTCCCAGTTAACCTACGTTGACGCGTCGCAGCCACCCTGGCGTACTCTACCTCCATCGCCTTTATTTTGCTCCCAGGGAGTGTTGGAGAAAGAGAAAAAGTTTGATTTAAGCGAATTTAAGAGAAACCGTAGTACAAATTCAGCTGGTTTAAACTGCACTGAAAATATACGCTGACAGCTCAAATGTTGAAATTTGTTTTAATTCACTGAAGCTGACATTGCCTTGCTAAGCAACACGGGGGATGAACTGCAAATAATGATTGATTACCTAGACAGAAAAAGTAGAAAGGTAGGCTTGAAAATGAATATGCAGAAGACTAAGGTAATGTTCAACAGCCTCGGGAAGGAACAGCAGTTTACATTAGGTAGCGAAATACTGGAAGTAGTAGGCGATTATGTCTACTTAGGACAAGGTAGTAACCGCAGATTCGGACCATGAAAAGGAAATAACAAGAAGAATAAGATTGGGATGGAGCGCATTTGGCAAGCACTCGCAGATTATGACTAGCAGCTTACCGGTATCGCTCAAGAGGAAAGTATACAACAGTTGCATCTTGCCTGTACTCACCTATGGGGCCGAAACGTGGAGGCTAACCAAGAGAGTTCTACTTAAGTTGAGGACAACCCAGAGGGCTATGGAACGAAAAATGGTAGAGGTAACCTTAAGAGATAGGAAGCGTGCAGAGTGGGTCAGAGAAATAAATCAAGTTACCGACATTCTAGCGGAAGTTAAGAAGAAATGGACATGGGCAGGACATGTAGTGCGAAGAGAGGATAACCGATGGTCGCTTAGGGTAACAAACTGGATTCCAAGGGAAGGAAAGCGTAGCAGGGGGCGGCAGAAAGTTAGAAGGGCGGATGAGGTTAAAAATTTCGCAGGGGCCAAGTGGGTGCAGCTAGCACAGAACCGGGGTTACTGGAGAAATATAGGAGAGGCCTTCGCCCTGCAGTGGGTATAGTCAGGCTGATGATGATGATGATGATGAAGCTAAGAATTATCTGGGCCTGAATTGCTGAGAATGATTTGGTTTGGTTTATAGGGTTTAACGTCTCGAAGTGATTCAGGCTGTGAGAAAGGCCGCAGTAGAAGGCTCCAGAAATTACGACCACCTGACGGTCTTTGACATGTACTGACATCGCCGGATATAATGAAGCAATATGCCCATTGAGATATGAGGTAGCTTCAGCAACCCGGGTGACTTTTTGCAGGGTTCGCTCTTAAAATGGGTCTTGTATATATCAGGAGGCTGATACTTTGGCTCACACTTTCACTTTTCTTTGTGAAATATGCTAGTAACTGCAGGTTGTGTTGGAGTACAGTGAGAAACGGCGGGCTTGGTTAGCATCTGACCAGCTGAAAGATCAGTTGGCCTTGGTGACCCTGGCCCAACATTCTTGACGCTTAGTAATGCGTTAGGTAAAGTTGTTTTCTCCTCCTCCTTTATTTTGCGATTGTTAACGACATACGTTGGAATGTGGGCCGCCCTTACCGCAGGTGATATGCACGGAATCAGAGAACTTAGAACGAATTTGTCGCAAACACGCTTGGTATAACATAGGAAAATACTCCTGCAATTACTAAAGACGCTGTTATTGGAAAACGGGCGACAACCTCATTGGAAAAGAGAAAAAGTAAGAGCAGAGAAGGGAAGTGCGCTCTCTCACTCTCTCTCTTACTTTTACACACTCTCTCTCCCCCCCTCTCTCTCTCTCTCTCTCTCTCTCTCTCTCACACACACACACACACACACACACACACACACACACACACGCACGCACGCACGCACGCACGCACGCACGCACACACACACACACACACACACACACACACACACACACACACACACACACACACACACACACACACACACACACACACACACACACACACACACGCGCGCGCGCGCGCGCGCGCGCGTGCGCACGTGCTTACGAAAGCAGCAGCGGGAGCAGTCTGATCTAACCTATATTCCGCAAGGACAGACGTATAACCCTGCTGTACTTTGCTGACACAGGAGACAAAGTTTGCTAAGCACAAGGAGCGCAAGCGCACAGCCACATTGGCATACAGGTAAACTAAGAAAGATAGGTGACAGCTATGTGGTTTCAATATAACAGCAACAAATAATTGTGCACACGAAGCATCTACAGATTACTGTGTCTCTGAATAAATGTTTTCCCATGTAAGATCAAAACTTCCACCCTACATGCGGACTTATTCAATTCGTTTATGGTGCAGACAAGCATGCACAATGCAATCCCACCCTTGAACACATACGCCAAACATTCTGCTCAGGGCCCGTTCTCCCAAACGCGAGACTAAAAGGATTGCCTGCGGCAGGACCATATAGATGGAGGCTCAAACACCGCTTAAACACCGTCCGTGTCGCTCGCGAATCTATACCGCGCTCATGGGTGCGTTCTACTATAAGCCGCGCTAGCAAAGACCACCGCTCGCGCCCCGTTCGACGGAAGCACGGGAGGCCCGCCCGTGTAGCACGTCGCTGCCTTCATTATCTTCTCACAACCTAATACGAGCTCTTCGGCGGCTTTAATATTAACGAGCGCTAATTTGCCGCTATAGGCACTTGAGCGCACTTGACTCATTACCCGGCTGCTCCAGTTAATTTCTCCCCGGGCGTCCTCTCTAGCGAGCGTTGCCCTTTCGGGAGCGTCGTGGGATCAGTCACCCGCACCGAGAGGGAGAGGAATGCGAAAAATGAGCGCGGAGGTCGTGGAGAAGCAAATCGAGCGAATACGGCGAACGTTTTATCGAGAAAAAAAAAAAAAAGATTGCCCGCGTTTATCTTCTTACTCCGCGGGCTCTTTCGTGTGCAAGAAAGATACGCAACCACCCATCTGCGTCGTTGCACGCGCTCTGCAGCTTAGGGATTATTTCTCGACGCAGAAATTCCCTTCACGACGAGGACAGCGCGAGGAAAAAGAAAAAAATAGAGAAAGGGGGAAAAAAAAGAAGGCGGTGAAGGAACAAACAGAGCAGATCCTCAATCGAAGCACTGCAGCTTGGGCGATGGTCGCGATCTTCCATCGTAGTTAATGATGCTGTTTCTCCACCGACACGGATTAAGAAGGCAGCAGTCCTTGGGGTTTAATCGCGTCGGGACTGTACGCCGTGCTTCCGGTTGGGAAGGCGTGCGCGCGTGGTTCTCGATTGTATCATTGCCGCACTGTTTCTAGCTATCCGATATTATCCTATATTGGAACCCAACCGACCCTTATGAGAGAGGTGGAGACTTAGACGCGGGTGTTGTGATAGGCGGCGACTGCCCTGAGCACTTGTCAAAGTGACACGTTTCGGGTATAAAAAAAAAAAAAAAGAAACCCGGGGGTTACTTCGTTGACGCTTCCACAAGAGAAGAAATGAGCACCCCGTATAAAACTGCGGTCTCCTTATTGCATTGCAGAGAATGCACGAAGAGAGAGGCAGGAATGCCTGTTTACAGGATTTCGCTAGTGTAAAAAAACGCAAATGAATGAGCAATACAGATTGCCTCGTGTTTTAAGTAACTCGATTCACGTTGTACACAATGGGAATAGAGGGCTTTTTTTTCTTTCCTTTTCATCTGCTCTCTTGCTTCACTGTCGCTGCACACAGTGCCGTGGATTAACCTCGCTCTTTTTAGTAGAATATACTGCGTCAAAGCATTACAGTTAACCACATTTCTGGTATGATACCAACGGCTAAAGTCCCTCCTGCATGACTATACGTCTTCCAGTGATGTTACTACTAGGGCGCTGACTGTGATTCTTAACGGTTTGAGGTCTGAATCAAGCGTTCTTTTATTTACCTATCTAATCATAGTTAACTATTAACAGAAACTTTATTGTTTGGCCCTCATTTCCGTAGTCACGAGCTCCGATCAATCACTGTGGATGCCAGAAGTCTGAGGCAACCCCGCGGTCTCGATTTGCGATGCGGTAGTTTACAGCTCTGCCGAATTTGGATGGGCCACATCTGTTTGGGAGCCTCTATGATTGGAAGAACGTTCTAGATTGCCCGCCATATAGAAGCTGTTCGCGAACGCTGCAATCATGGGAGCAAACCGTACCATAACAGTGCCCCGTTAACGCACTGCTCGGGTCATTGCGTTTTATAGCCCAATGATTACTTTTTCTTCCGACGGTCGCATTACATATGAGGTCGTGACTGTGTTCCACATATCGGCACAGATATCGACATTTGGCTATTGGCTAGTTCTATGTGTGCTTAGCAGAAGGTTAATCTCAGAGCAGCGAATTTCACTTCCTAGTGTAAACACTCCTGCCACATTTTCCTGGTTTTTACCTCGTCGCCAGAGTAAACAGCGATGCGAAATGAGGCCGCCGTTTCCGGTAATCATTTCAACCGAATACAACAGAACGTAGAACTGCGAAACGACTGCACCTCAAAGCTGGTGGGTCGTGATTTGAGCCTCGAACCCTGCAGCTACGAAGAATTGGTAAAACATTGAGAGCCTTCCCCTGCAACTGCTTGAGTATATACACGCAAACGCTAGTGGCAATTATTCCTTTGTTTTTTAGAATCTTCTCTATTTTTGAATATTCTCCCAAACATCGCGGACGAGCAACGAACCTCTACGTGGTTTACAACCAATAGCAACCACGCTGTAATGACGGCTGAAAACGCACGTAGTGGAGCAGTATCCACGCTGCAGTTTCCAGCTTTCGTTGGCAGTGAAGGTAACGCGCGTGGTGTGGACCTGCATCATTTCTATCCTCTTCAGAGCGGTAAAAAAAGTTGCTTTCTTCTCCACGTACGCGCAACAGGCTGTTCTCATGAACCGAATTGAAGCGATCGGCTTCCCATGTAAGTTTTTAGGCCAACTATCATTTCCAACTTTTAGTTTACACTTTCGGTGACAAAAGCGCATAAGTAGAATCAAGGATCTCCCCGTTGTTTGCTTCGTTCCCCTCCCAAGCGATAAGTTTCCTGAGAAGCAGTATCAAAAGACAGGTAGACACGCGAAACGATTTCACGAACTCAAGGTCAGAGTTCAAAGAATGCGCAGGGCTGATTTAAATGCGCATTTTTTAGGCTAATTAATCCACCGTGAACAGTGCTGGCGAAATAATTTGCGCATTCTTTGTTCAGTGGTCATTAGCGTTTCTCTCTCCTTCCGTTCCCCGTTTGCACTGAGCATGCAGCATACGAATTTACGATCCTTCCGATTACCGTGGCAAGAGAACTGCACCGAAAAATGTTTGCACACGAGGCCCGCATCTGGGAGGCTATACTGAAGTGCTGCTTGATAGACGGCGCTTACTCTGGGACGACATTATTTACGAGCGACCACCGCTGTACCCTCAACGCTGTACTGAACAACACACAGAAAAATAATTCCCCTGCCCCCACTTCGCCCCTTGTTCACATTTACCGGGTGAAAGCACTGCAAATATACGGAAAGGATAGACAAATCGGGGCGCTCCCAGTAAGCATGTGGCCATTAATTTACGATTTGCATGACTTAAAATTATGATTATATTGGTATCGCTAGCTAGAATTTTGAAAGAGAGAAGAAAGGTATTGCTTTAGTGAAGCTGAATCGCAGGGAAAAGCGGCGTAGATATGTACTGGTTCTGACCTCAGCTTATACCTGCAAAGTGACCTTGGTTTATTATGAAGAAACACATTTGGCGTTATAGTTGGCGTCTTTCTGAAAATATCTGTTCGTAATTGTGATAGATAAAATACTGTACGACGGCTTCTACAAAATTACACTTTATGTCCTCTTTAATAAACTACTCGTAGTGTATCTGCATGTCGGAAGTCTCAGCTAACTGGAGCCAATAGCTAAATAATATATATATATTTGAGGTAGGCGAAGTAAACAAGTTGAAAAAGCTGCCAGCCGTCTTGTGAACCACGTATATTTCTAAATTAATTTTTTAGTAAAGAAGATAATTCTTATAAATTACTAATTATTTACTTCAGACTGCTGATAGGACTTGAAAAAGTTAGGGAGCATCTTCATAACACCCGTTCATTATTTGCAATAAGGAAAGCCTCGCATCTATATATTTTTTTCCGACATCCAAAGAAAGACCGCAAAATGCAAAAAAAAAAAAAAAAATGATACCACGGGACCAGCGCACTCGCGCGCCATGATACTCTCAATCGCGTTTTGAGCTGTAGTTTCTAAATATCACCCAGAGAGAAAGCTGGTGTCCTTGTCTATGCGAATCTCTTAAACGGGCGCTTCATATACCGCGGGAATGCCGGGAAGACAAGGGCGGTGCTGGAATCCCTTGTGACTGCTGCCCACACCCAGTTTGTTTTCTTTTAGCCCTACCCCACCTGTGAGAACCAGACCTTTGCAGGTCATTAGTTGTTCGAAACTTTAAGCCCTCTAAGGAGCACAGCAGGGTTAGCAGAGTCTCTTCCAAACGCACACCCCTGAGAGAGCCGGGCGCCGGACCGGGGGACGCTGGTACCCATTGAGCAACTAGGCTTTGCCCGGAATTGCGACTGTAAAAGTATAAATCTTTATAAAAGGCAGTGCTACGAAACGCTGTTTCACAATCAAAATGTGCTCAAGTAAAATCTGCCTGCTGTACATTACAATAGATGAGCAGAAAAGCAAATGCGTGTAAACGAGCGCCAATTTTGTCTATGCTTTCTCTTCATGACGTAACTTCATAACTTCGCGAATATTTTGTGAAACTTTGAAGCCATCTTTTTTGCTGATGAGATCCTTGCGCTAATACCGTGAAATTGCGCAGTCATTTGGCAAGCACATATCGATTTTCTCTCTCTTTTTTTTTTTTGCTTTTGGTGCAGCTCATGTCTAATACCTGAAATGTCTATGCCTGTATTTATGCCTGCATCTATGCCTGTATTTACGCCTGTATTTATGCCTGTGTTTATGCCTGTGTTTATGCCTGTGTTTATGCCTGTGTTTATGCCTGTGTTTATGCCTGTTATGTGTTCCATGTCAAGTAGCTTCCTGCTGAACGGTCGCCTGCTGATGTATGCGGGGGTCGGTGGCACTCTCAAGCAGTGTGTAAGAGCTCCCCCCCCCCCCCCCCCGCCTTTACTCCCCACCCCCAACCTCGCGTTGGAAAATAAAAGATCGTGATTGTGATTTCTTGTGAAATATTTCCAATCGCCGAAACCATTTATTTTTTGCGCTCAACTTTTCAGAGCGAATATCCTTTAAAACGTTTGCTAACGCTAAAATCGTACACTTTATAGGAGCGTCCATTCTGATGAGTATTGAAAAAGTGCTGCGGCGCGACAAACAGGACAATGGAAGAAAACGCGCTCTTCAATGGGTTTTCTTCTTTTGTCCGATAATCTTTGCTGCGCTGAAAGTCGTTTTTCACCTTAACCAGCTTTATGGTCTAAGCAAACTGAACCACGCGGACAGCAGTTCAATAAATCGCGGACTTCAGCTTATCATCGAGAGCAGCTGATAACTCCACTCTTCACTACAACAGCATGTCGGTGCACATACACAGTAAGAAAAAGCGGACTAGCGAAAACGTTCTTTGCTTTTCTTTTGGTACCTCGACCTATATAAAGAACGTGTGCAATGTTTTCGCAAATCAGACAACTTGAAGTTCTCCCTGTAGCCATAATTATTTACGACGTAAACAATGTAAAGTTAAGTCACGGAAGCGCGCACTAAAGGGAAACAAAAAATCGTTTTCGTTTCTCAATCTTACAGTCAGAAACGCAACAAAAGCGGATAAGTTCATGAACATCACATGAAATTGGACGCTCTTCATAGCGAAAGCCTATTACATCTGTGAACTTTACTACATACAAGCACAGTTACTGTACCTGTGCATTCTTTATGGGGACCATATACTTGTTGCAGTGCATTCATTGCAGCCTTCGGATGCTTCGAATCTCAAATGAACTACGTGCGTTGCTAGATAATCACACGACGCCAAAGTGGGCAAAATATTTACGAAAACAAAACTGAAGAATAAAGAAAATTCAATCCGTAAAACAGTGAACAATCTGCATACGAAACTTTGTTTTCCCGGCATGCTTTGGGCGTCCACGGTGGATGAAGTACAGGGCCGCCAGCTTTCCTTCTAATTATGTAGTACGAAACTGTATGGTTTGAGCGAACGAAATTAACTGCGGCCCTGACCAGACGGCCCCGCTGCAGGGCTATAGGCCAATACGTTAGTTACGGTTACAGCGAGCTCGGCGTGCTCGCTGCAAACGTGCACCGTCACGTTTGCCAATTAACTGGCTGACGCGGGCGAAGAACCCATCGCAGACGTATCGACCGCACGCTGCGGCGGGACCGTATAGAGGCACAGCCGCAACTGATTTCGTTCACTCAAATCGCGATTGAGAGCAGCACAGGCGCGCGAACACGCAAATCACGTGATTTTTAAAAGTGCATTTCGCGGGCTTTTTTTCCAGCTCGCAAAAAAAGATACACGTGAGGTTTTCCATACCGCGAATAATGAAATGGGGCTTCTGAATGTGCTCTCCAACCTTGAAAATACAATTTATAGTCTAAAGTCACTATTACTTAACTATTACTTATTACTTAACTTATTTGAATATGACTGCAAAACAAGAAAATGTCTGCGGCGCGCAAGAAGGCTGGTAGCTGTATGCAACTGGTTTCCCTTGCCTGTTTTGAAATATTTATTTTTTAGCCCTTGGATAAAAGCTAGCTGGGACAACCCCAGATAGATGGGCTCTTATCACTGGCCCGAACCCACTCTAAGCACATATCGTAACAAGTGTATACCGAGAACACATGTGACGTGTGCGAAGTCCGTCGTCGAAAGTTCTTCAATGAAGTCCACAAGAGCGCAACTGCGACACTCCTGAGACGATAAACATACGAAACAGAATTAAGGCTCAAAGAAAAGGAGCATGTCTGCTCTAGAAATTAGCGCCTTTGAGCATTAGTAGCTGGTCAGTCACGTGTTGATTGATTCGCAAGGTAATGTAATTGTTTCATGGCTGAAGCTGAAACTAGTAGTGGGGGCATGTCAGCTGACACTGAAGAATAATTAATGAGCGCACAACTCTGCTCGCAGAAAAATGCTTCTTTAGAAGAAGCGAGAAAAAAAAAAAAGGACGGCAAACTATTGAACGTGTCACTAAGCTAGCAGGCTCTCAAGTACTAATCTCCTACTGTCAGCTTCAAAAAAAAAAAAAAAAAAAAAAGTCGTATTTTCCCGTGCACGCCGCGACGACATTAATCAAATGCGCACCCGGTTGAAATAGCTAGACGCACAAAATGAGGTGCTGGTAAGATGCAGCATGGAAACGCTGACCATTCGGGAAGAACTCTCTCTCTCTTGCTACGTTCTCGGTCAGCACGCCCCACTCATCACTAATCCAAGCTCATTATGTCTATTTTTTGTTTTTCCTCCCTTGCTGCAAATGACAAAGACCGGCAGGAGTGAAGTAACAGGGTAAAATTATTCTTATTCAGGAACTAAAGAAAAAAAAACAAAACAATGCTGGCTGTGCGCAAGCCCAACAGTTCTCGCCAGTGTGCGACACGCTGTGTAGTCATGGAGCCCGCGCCTGCGGGCGGGACATCATAAAAGCGCCCCGAACTCGCGGAAGGAGCGCGCCGGTCCTTCGCGTAAATCAATCTTCGAGCGCCTTTTGACGTCCGAATCGATGGAAGGAGTGCGACCTTGAATGGCCGATGTTTAAAACTGGGCCGCGCCCACGAACTGTTGAACGTCCGCTCTCCCTCCCCCTCTCTCACTCCATCAAATCCTCCCCGCAGGGATCTCGGAACGACAAGCAGGATGGCACCTGGGCACGTTCGTGCCGGGAGAGTGCCGCCTCTGTTCCAGTTTACGGAGCGCGCACTCCAGACCCGCATGGACGAAGCCCGCGCGCGGTGGCCGCCAATTATTATTGGGCCGCCCGGAGGAAGCACGACGTCGAGTTTGCTCCGACAGGGCACAAAAGCCGCCCCCTCTTCTTCGCTGCTATCCAGCCTTGCGAAGAGAGCGGCGGCGCGTGCAGAGATTCGGCTCAGATCAGGGCGCAGCTTTCCGGACGCTTCCTGATCAGCTCCATGTGTTTTCATGAACCTGTTGCGATGGGAGTCGGAAGTGTGATTGAAGTTTGCCGAGTGGGGCAGGCGCGCTTTCGCCCGCGTGCGCAGTCTTTCGCGAGGTATCCAATTTCGCTTCTGCGGGCATACGCCCGTCGGACGCGAGGAGATGATAAATGGGATTTGTTCAATCCTCGGACGGTTCCCAATTAATATGCGAGGGAACTACAGCGCTTGCTGAAGATGAAAGAATGAGAATGGGGGAGCCCTTTATACTGCCGCATTGGTCACACCACCCGATTACGTCTGTTCCGCCTAAGAAAATCTGAGCGCGTACTGCGGTCTTCGATGCGAATGACTGCGCACGTTGAATTCACGTAAATGAGTGGAACCTTTCAACCGTACATCCTGCTCATTTCAGTGAACAAGGACCTATATCACAGGTTGAATTTTCAGTACTGCCTGGTCACGTAGATTATTTTCGTCTTATAATTGCGAAAAAAAAAAAAAGAGGAAAATCCTGCAAGTTTGTTCCGTAAGACGGAAAAAAAGAAAAAAATCGCGTTATGTTTATTTCTTTTCTATGCAGGTTTTGAGTAAAGCAAAAGGTACTCATTTGACAACTGAAGCTATATAGAAAGAAATAGCTTTCTTGGGAGGGGAGTGTCAGAGCCCTGCTCTGCTCACGGCGGGAGCCTGACTGAAAAAAAAATATTAAGACAAAAAAGTGCAATTTCATGGCAACGCTATAAGGCTGAATCTATGCTAAAAAAAGAAAGAAAATCAATTAACATTACTGGTAAATATGATTGTCAATGATTAAGAGATGCCCGCATGAGCTCACTGTTTACACTGAATGGCCCAACAAAATACTGCTGTCAGTCTAAACAACATCGCGGATACGACTGCGAGGAAACCGTGCAGAATTATTGCACCTCGCGCTGTTTGCTGCTCCTGAACCGAAGCGAATAAAAATGAAGCCGCCGTAATGTCCCAACGCAGAGTGTGTTAAAAGTAACACGCGCTAACTATTTTGTATTCGTTTCTATCTATTACCTTCAACTATCCGGAACATGTATCGACACTCACTTCACACAGACCTGCAAACATTTTTATGGGCTTACTTGACTTTAACTGCTAAGTTCTTTCTTAGAACTGTTCATAAGTTTCATTGCCATAGACGGCATTTTCATGATATGGGAACATGAATCTGATACCGTTAATGCATTCGTCTTGCACCCTAATTCATTTCACCTTAGTATTAAATTTACTAGCCATTATTCTAGAAGTAACTCCTTTCTTGATACCACAGTTCATTTATAAAATCACCAGCAAAACCCACGCTCTGCACGAAGCCGACAGCAACACTCAAATTTCACCAGGCATCATCTGAGACGTCTTAAGTAAAGCGTCTTAGAAGTATATGTCGCGACGATGGCGACTATTTGAAACATCTTAACTTCTCGTTAAAACACTCCCTACTTGATAAGAACTCGGCGCCGAATTCCCTTAATGAAAATAATAACAGGAATGCGCTAACTTGACAAAAGAGAACAAAGGGGAACACAAATAACACGACACGATGTACAAAGCGCAGACCCTTAATAAAGCTTTCCAACGAGTAGCCAGTCTAAAATTAGGTGACGCACTCAAAAGATGATAGAAAGCTAACAACCAACATTAATTTATATCCCTTAAATGACATCAATTTTATTATTTCATTTCGACCTCCATTAGTAACGAAATACTCGAACGCGTTTCCTAAAATAAGCAATATTTTACGGAATTACTACCTTATTATAACTAGATGCGTCTGTCCCAAGAAAATTTTCCCGATGAACCAAGGTTGGCATATAGACGCAACACAAGCCTGCAAGATATATCGTAGCACACGCTTGGTTCGATAAGAAATCCTACATAATTGTAAAACAGCGCGAACAACGGTGGAAACCGGTTGTTCGCGCTCTTTTACAATTATGAATGTTTACCAACTAGCCCAAATCAAGAAATCCTCATTGACAATTCGTCCCCGATGTAAAACCTGTAAACGCTCAGCATAAAGACTAGTTCTAACTGCGCGTCGTTTAACGTTATGTATGTGCTGCAATGTTTCTTCTCCAAAAACAAAATATAGGAGCCTACAGGACAATCAATGCGCGTCAGACAGAATCACCCCCATGCTAACACAGGAAAGAACGTCCCAAAGACAGTTTAAGAACAGTTTGATCAACGTGGTCATAACTTGGATAAAATTAGGCTATTCATTTTTCAAGAGACCGTCATTTCTAATCAAGATGTTCAAAATATTCCATCAAGCAGGGATGAATGCCTCCAAAGATACTTAGAATCTCTTAGGCATATTCGATATTGAAGGATTTACACTTGACCACAACAAAAACGAGACAAAACACCTTACACCTGCCTTCCCAATGCTTATATCGCTTGTTTATCGTTTCTTTCATCCTTTCCTCCTGCACTTGTTAGTCTTGTTTTAAATAGTTAATTACTTTTACTTTCTGCTCCATACCTCCCGCTATCATTGCTCAGGGACACTTGGCTGCTGCACACCCTTCCCTCAATTCCATCTCCCTCTCTTTTTCTGAGACTCCCGGTCATAACGTCTCTGTGTACTCTCTCTCTCTCTCTCTTTATATATATATATATATATATATATATATATATATATATATATATATATATATATATATATATATATATATATATAGCAGACAATTGAAAGGGAAATCAGGGGCTCGTACTATTAAAGAATTTAAAGGAGCAAACAGTCGTCTACGAGTGCAAGGAAAATTATGTTTTCTTTTTTATTTTTTTTTGTTTATACTGTTGGAATTTACAGGAATTAGTCTTATGGTGATTATTAGGATAAAGAACATTATCTCAATATATATATATATATATATATATATATATATATATATATATATATATATATATATATATATTATATTGGTGGTGCCGTTCTTCTCTCTTTTTTTGTGTGTGTTTTGGTGCCGTCCTTTCTCTCCTCCAGCTTTTACTATCCTTTTTCCCTCTATTCGGTTCTGCCGGGCTGCTCAAATAGTTTATCGCGATTTTTACTAGCCAACGCGTACTTGCAGGTCACATGGCACTTGTGGCAGCCCTCGGTGCTTGTACGCATAGCCCTTCAGAATCACGTTCGCTTTGTAGATGCTTCCTCCATCCTCCGGATTTAGTTCTGCTGAGCTTGCCTATGTACATTATTACAGTTTCGTAGGTGTGCCGTCTAATCACATGCAGCATGCCTACAGCCGCAACCCCCCGACATGAACAACACACTTTCTAGGTCACACTTTTCGATCCCACCACCCTCCCTAGATGCTTCTCAGAGTTGAAGCCTTATTTAAACCCCTCCCAACGATGAACGCTTTGCCTAGATGAAGATAGATACTCTTGTTGAAACGTCGGCATAGCGCACTGAGGCTTCACCTCGAAGCTCGTTCATTTTGCTTTCTATTCCAATTAATGCAAAGTTTGGCGCGGAACCCGGGTCTAAGGAAGCGCGCACAATCGACCGTGCAGCCAGGCTTCACTTCGTAGCCAGTGCGCGAAGAGCAGTTTATCCTTGCCGCAGCGAAGCACCGCCACCCCGCCGCGGCGCGCGTTAAAAGCGAGACGAAAGCCGTTGCAAGCAGCGCGGAATCAGGGGAAACGAAGCCGCGCATGCGGTGCGAGGAGCCTGAGGGTAGAAGGGAAAGCCGCGAGACAGCAGCGCGTGGATGATCGGGGCTCCCAGCGTGAAAACAGAGAAGCAACTAGAAAGATGGATTTTTTTTTTACTATCATAGCGCTCATCTTCATCGACAGGATCGCGCAGCGCACCTTCGGAGTGCTTCTAAGAATACAGGTGCTTCACGGAGGACGGCACTGAACCACAGCCAGAACAACACACTTCCTACCCCCCCCCCCCCCCTTCTTCCCCCACTTCGTGCGCGGCCAGCCCTGAAAGTGTGCGCTTCCTTAGTGAACGAAGCTGCGAACAAGAAAAAGGAAAGAAACGCCTGCCTCAAGCTACAGGTAATCCACCTTATCTTCCCCATTTCACGCGAGCGCGTATCAAAACAATTTCCCGGGAAGCGGGAGGTTTTTACCTGAAAGAAGAGATAGCTAGTTCGCCCGGAATCAGCGGCCAGACGACATGCGAGGCTCGTCAAGCTTCTTGTTAACACGCTGTTTAGTTCCTTCCGTCGCGCCTAGTTGTGAGATAAAGGAACGGGCAAAAAAATTGAGCGCTTCGTATGCAAGGCTCTCGCGGCACCTACCGCACCGACTGAAGGGCACCGGAATTCCGGAAGGGTAATGAAACCGGCTTTAAAGGAGCAGGAGGAAAGTGGCAGACATTGCACTCGATTAGACTGCCGTGGATTTTTCTTCAACCAAATATAGTCAATGCATACAACATCGACCACTAACTGTACCGCAGCGTCGAAGAACGCCGCATGTCGTGAATACAAGTTACGTTTCATAATGGCTTGCGTTGACGACAGATAATTTGCTTTCCGTTTTCAATGCGAGAGACGGCCATAAGCGAAAATCCAAAGGCCACAGGTACAGCTGCTTGGAGCGCGGAAATAAACAACTTGCATAAGCGAGATTAGCAACGGCACTGTAAGGTGCGTATTCAACAATATCCGAGCACAATTAAAAACATGCGGCTAAGAAGCTTTATTACCCCCCCCCCCCTTTTTTTTTTCTTTACTACAAAGGTTTTCGCAGCCATTACTCGGCGGGGTTTTCGAAAGCCACAAGCGAAATGAGTTTTGGAGTGGCCGTCACTATACACTCATTCCACCGCGGGGTAAAAAGAAACGCTCCAGTGGGCCCCCGTGCTCTCAGAATTTCATCAGGCGCACAATCGATTCCCGAAAGAGAAATCCAAGAGCGGCAAACCGGTGGTCTGTCTGTCCGGTCAACGATGTGGCTGCCTCTATCGTCCTTACCTCCTCATTTTATTTTATTTCTTCTTTGTCTCTCTTTTCAGCTCGTAATAGGATAACACAAGCCGCGCCATAGCTCTGCGGCCGGTAAGAAACATCTAGGGCGAATTGTACTCCCACTTTAAGCTCGTTTTTTTCTTTTTTTTTTAGACGGCTAGCGGCACGAGTTGCTTCCTTATATAAAAGTAACAGCGAGCTGCAGGAACTTGAATTACAATTGCTGCCAGAAGCGACGGAAAAAAAAAATTGTAAATAAAAATTCTGCACAAAGAATGAAAATGCCTCCCATACGCAATCAAATAACGCCTTCTTATTCTTTGGACGGGTGGGGTGTCGACGCGAAAACTCTTCGAAGGTTTTCCAAGACTATGAATTTTTTCAGCCGCTTTCTTCGTAGCTAGGCATGCCCCTAACGGGAATGGCTTCCTAAGATATCTTTACATATTTGAAGTTCGTCTTTTCGTAAAGATACCTGTTGAGTTTTTACGATCGATTAAAAGTTGTACTAGATTTCGGAAAATGTAAGAGCAATTGTACGCTCTCCCCATGATTCCATACAAACTAATACCGCTTATTTCGTATACTGCGTTCGATGCCAGCGCCGAAGGAGGTGCCTGCTGCGATATTTATGCTGATGCTGCAGATTTGAGGAAACTATCGGTTTTAGCTTGGTCATAGAGAAAGGCGGTGGTTTTAACAGACACCAAATATATAGCTTCAGTAGGAATGTGCAAAGAGCACTGGTTCACACTCAAATCGAATGCTAACAGTGCAGCTTTGCTGCTGATTATATGAATAGTGTATGACTAAGATCCGAATTGAATATAGTGAATAAACCGAATCGAATATGAATCCGAAAAATAGTATCCAACGACCCCAGCAACAGATGCGCTTTCCGCTAGGTTTGACTACTAACCCTGCGGAGTCGCCTAGTCACAGAGGCCATGTATATGGGAATAATGAACGCTGACACAACGGTGACAATACCGAATAGCGTCGTAGCTCTGAACCTTCCTGCCTTGTAGTCGGAATGCGGCGGGTGGGTGAACGGCTTCGAAATGATCCCCTGATATCGGAACAGTCGTTCAAGAAAGCTGCGACGTATATCCACGCTAATAACTAAGAAAATAGTTAAATAATAGAAATAAGTGCGAATAGTTGCTAATAATTTATAACATAAACTATTACAGTCTTCCCTAAATCGAAAGAAGGATATTCGATTCGTTATTTGGGAAGTTGGAATATTACGTGTTTCTAGTAAATCTGTCTGGTGTGTGAGTGCATGTCAAACCACTAGACAACACACCTGCCTCTTTCATATCTAAGCTGCGTAGACTGCAGTATGATCGTCCTTTCTGCTTCTCTCCAGTTTGATAATTTATTATAAAGTATTTCTAATTTTAAAGCCTTAAATAAATAAGCTTTCTAAAGCTATGTTAAGCATGTTGAACTGCATTCTTTTTAGTGAAAAATGAAAGCTTATTAGTTCGAACATATTTGCAGAATACACAGATATACAGTCAGAATACTGTACCGGGACCCTCCCCGGGGACCAATATAACGCTTTGAACTTTTAACGTTAGTGCCATTTATACTTATTATCACAAATCCCTTCTTAAAGGCATTATGACTGTAGTCCAGGAAGACGTTAAAACAAAACGAATTAGCTTAATGCGGATCTGCACGTTAAATATTCGATGGTCTCGTTTTCATGCGAAATATCACCATTCGATTTTCTACCGCCCACGCTTCTATCTTTTTGCGCTGTTTCAATGCTTATATGAACAGTAATACTTTGGGGAAATAAGCTTTATCCTGAACGTCATCCACTGCTAAACATACTGTAACATTTAGCGGCACTAGCCTTAAAATATACTTGCGTTATTATTATTGTTTTTTTGCTCCTCGCATCGAACAAGTTCTACGGAGACCAGGGCACTTTCTGATTAAAAAGAAGAGTATTAAATTTCAGATCACATTGGACGAAAGCACCCGATCTGAATTGGAAGCCTCTATAAAAAGAGCACTCATTTTGTTTCACCAATGCCAGTGTCAATTACACCGCGATTACAACAGCGGTTGCTCGTCTGCTCAGCCGCCCACACTCCAGGTTATTCAGCCTGCCTGGTGTAAGTTACGTTGCAATCAAAACAAAGTATCCTGTGTATCCCATGATATTTGAAAAAAAAAAAATGTCTCTTGTCTCCACTTGCAAGTCGTGATAATGGAGCTTCCAACCAGAAGTACATCTCCTTGTGTCGTGCATGCTTTTTTTTTTATTTGATACTGTGAACCCCATCAGGGATTGTAACAGGAAGGGCTGTGAGCATATGTACATTAAAGCATGAAAGCATACATAATAATACATGCTGTAGCGTGTTACATGCAGCTTACAACGATCGAAGAAAACAGGGTATATCACATATATTAATTACATGATTACGGATGATAACTATTCGTGTGGGCTACGAGCCTGTCTAAGCCCATGTAACCTTATTCTGATGAGCAATGTTGTTAGCGCAACTACATTTGAAAACTAAAGCGAGAAACTGTGTTGGCGATCAATAAAGTACACGTGACGCCAACTCAAGAATGTTCGTAACTTTATGTCACTACTTCCCTGAGTTTTGAATGTCGTACTTCAGTAGATAAGAAATTATATTGAATGGACTTATTTGGCCAATGCAAAACAATATCAGTATATGGAGTGACAGCAGCACGCCACAAAAGATCCACATCCGTGATGAAACAAGTTTTGAATACTCACTTTTTTGTGTACTGATTCAACCTCTCGCCGCATCGAATTTTAAATTTTTCTTCTCTTTACGTGCTGCCCCTTTTCTTTTTCATACTTAAAATTACTACCTCTAATAATTTTAATGCAAAATCATTTCATTTTCATTACTCTCAAATCGGCCACGAAGTAAACTTCGCAAACGATTCATTTTTTGACAGCCACTGATTCAGGCATACCTAACTATACTTCTCGTCGGGAAATGATAGTTCTGGCAGCTGCTGATATTCGTTCACATATAAGGTGGTGGCTATATATTAAGGGAGGTGCGAAAACAGAAGAGTCAAATTATAGACCAATCTCAGTTCTTCCTGTACTGTCCAAGGGCTTAGCAAAAATTATTTATACCAGACTAAACAAATTTTTAGGAAAACGCTCGGTGCTTTCTGACTGTCAATACGGACTCAGGCAAGGGAGGTCAAATAAAACCCCCCTTAATAAACAAAAGGAGCTGATCATAGATTCCTTTGAGGACCGAAAAATTGTTCTCGGAATTTATATTGATTTTACGAAGGCATTTGACTTAGTCCACCATCGTCTGCTACTACATAAGCTACACCATTATGGAATCCGTGGAATAGGTTTATCTTTAATTGAATCCTACCTAGAAAACTGCATGCAAATGGTTGTCAATGATCACACATCATCAACATTAAAGGCTATTTGCTCTGGTGTCCCACAGGGCAGCATTTTACACCCCTTACCCTCTAATATCTGTATTAATGATATATTTTACATGCCCTTACCAGTGACTTTAATAGCTTACGCAGACGATCTCGCAATGCTTTTGCCCGGTGATAATGAAAGAGGTATATTATTATATGGAAACCAATTTTCAGAATATTTACGCGAATGGTCGGGAAATAATAGTTTAGGAGTAAATGCTAGGAAAACTAATGCAATTATTTTGCGTCCAAAGAACAAGTCTAACTCCATTAACTTTAATATCATGCTGGGTAACATTAGAATTGAAGTTGTAGACAGTATAAAATGCCTCGGTGTGGTGCTCATGGAAACCCTGAGTTGGGACAAACATATAAACACTATCCGCAAGAAATTGAACCGAGTCAATGGCATCCTGAGTCGACATAGATACACACTTCCAGCCAAGATAAAAATACTTATCTATAACGCATACTTCCTTCCTATTCTTACCTATTGCATAAGTGTCTGGGGTACCACAACAAAGCATAACAAACACAAGCTATTAGTTGCACAGAAACGTGCTGTCGGATTGATTGCAAATGTACCATGTCATTCTCATGCGGTTTCTTACTTAATGCAATATGCTATTTTGTTTGTTGATATATTGCACCCGTTGAAATTATTATGTGCATACAAAATTGCAGTCAAAACAAATAATCAACTGTTGCTTGCAGCCTTTATTCTACATCAATACACACCAGTGTACAATACACGATGTCTTTTACCCTGGCTCGACCCTCTTGCCGTACCTCATATCGTAAGCAGTCCTTACCCTATAATTTAGGAAAGTATCTTAGCATACTGGCACCAAATAATATATGTATAGAAGACATCTAAAAAAATAAGTCATTATCTGTCATGTGCAGTTTCGAGTTAATTGTGGAATAATTGTTAAATCGGTCTGTTGCATTTTAATGTATGATGTTCTATTATTTATGTGCATTTCTTTGC
Organism: Amblyomma maculatum; assembly: GCF_055883805.1. Lineage (NCBI taxonomy): Eukaryota > Metazoa > Arthropoda > Arachnida > Ixodida > Ixodidae > Amblyomma > Amblyomma maculatum. Next base: position 242,707,293 of record NC_139344.1, read on the forward strand.
TGTGTACGCGATCAGCGTTATATATACTGTTGTATTTTTTCTTTGTGTTGATGGAGATGTTAAGTTCACCATAAGCTTGATGTTCGCGAAACACACTGCTGTCCATGTATTCTTGGGGCCTTGGGTGCTACCTCAAGCTGCATTATGCAGCTTTTTGCCCAGTGTCCCACTTCCCACTGTAATGTGTGTCGACAAATAAACTTCCAATTCAATTCAATTTCAGACTCCCCCCTCCCCCTTGCTTCAATTCTCCTTTGCTGTTCCTGATACTGGGTGCCTTCAAGAGGGCGGGCGATCGGCTCACTCATATCTGTGGTGAACTTGTTTTTGAGCTGACCGTGTTCGCATTGCATGTTAATCACATCATGGCTAACACTTGCAAGTTCATGCACCAGTAAATAGTGTTCACCAAATGTAAACAAATCAGTAAGCAAAAACAAATAAATTAACAAACCCTCTCAACGAGAACTTCTTCCTTTTTTCCCTTCTGTAACTGCTGTGCCAAATCTCCCTTGGGAGTAGAGAGAGGCACCGCGGCGGAGTCTCAAGAGAGTCACTGGCACGTGTGCTTGGGAATATACCGTTTTACTCGCTGATAATTTTTTTATGGCTTCCGCATTCCTCGTCTTCAAGACTCTGTTTTTAAAGAGAAAGGAATTCCAAACACTAATTGTGGGTGCCAACAAACGCCATCCGCTGTACTGAGCATACGTATATATCTATATATATATATATATATACAGTGCTTTATGCAGGATAGCATTTTCCGAGACTTCCGCTTGCGAACTTGTGCGCAGTTGTCGCTTTGACATGCGCGCAGTGGCTGTGACGCTTGTGTAATCTCCAGCATTCTACTGTCCTTTTGCTTTCGCTTGGCAATTAATCTGGTGCCCGAGTGGCATCTTTATCTGCTGTTCGTGTAGTTCGCGTTGCGACCCGCGCTGCGGTTTTGCGTTCAGCTTGGCGTTCAGAAGCATGACCCAAAATTTTGAGGTCGTGTACGTGATTCGATTGTTTTACAGCTACCGCTGTAAAACAATCGAATGGGAATCGAATGCGAATTGCCTAGTGGCAGAATCGAATACGACTCGAATATATTTAAAAATATTCGTTACTTGTGCGAATATTTGCACAAAATTAAACAATCACGAGAAAACAAAAAGTGCTATCGGTGCCGCGGTAACTTGCGTAGTTATAGCTATAACTGTAAAGACACAGGAAGACGGAGTACGCAAAATGAAATCAGTACATTAGCTCTATGGTTGTAACTTTATGTATATAGGAAAATTTCCTTTGGCTGCTGATGATGACAGCGAATAACCTAGCGCGAAATCTTAGCAGACGAGGCGGGCGAGAGCTGAGTATTATTCACGGCCTCCGAGATTGGGAATCAAGGCAATCTTTCAGTACATCAGACAAAGTGAACTCTGACCACGTTGACCACGTTGAGCGAATTTGAGTACAAATAAATCGAAGCAGGCACTGCTTAATCTTAAATATTGGAGGCCATGATTGAGCTTTATCATCTCGTGTCTCGGCGCGGAACTCTTCATTCCGCAAACACCGGTCTATAGCGTGGCATCTGAGTGGGTCATTTTTTTTTTTTTTTTTTTTGACAGTGGGGAAGGAAACTTCACCATACTTTCGTCGGACTTGGTGTAAGTTATTTAAAAGAATATTAGGATATTCAAATCGTTTGGAATAATTTTGAACACATACGTTTTAATTTGTCCGACGAATCGAATAACAGGATCGATTCGCTATTCGAAATTTAGGTCATTCACGCCTCCCTGTAATCAACTGCTCAGCAAAACTCAGCCGACGTGGCTTGTGAACAGAATGTCAGAATCTAAACTGAATCGCCGCGCCCTGCAGACTGAACGGAGTTCAGGGTAACCCAACAAGAGTTATTGCATGGAAGTGTGCTCAGATATGGTTCTCTTGCATGGCACTTGCTTGTTTTTACTCGGAGAAAGCGGATATAGACAGATTGAGTGCGGGAACAGCTTTGAATACTGAGAGGTCCGAGTTCCGGCGGCCAAATCAGGGGACACAGTCCGGGAGTTACTGCTCCCCAGTGGTGACTGCTCCAGTCCTTCGCCAGCAACCAGAGCGCGTCACCAGCGGGGAGCCCGACGCAGAAGAGAAGGGGAAAGCCATAACAAACTCCAAGTAAGCGCTGCTAAATAAACAAAAGGAAGCGAGACACGAGATGACCATTAGTCTGCAGCAACGTTTGTGCCTGGCAAAAACACATAACTGGTGGGGAGGGCCCGTACAGGGGCGTGCGGGAAAGGAAGGGAGTGCCTGCTGCCTCGGGAGAGACCGCCCGGAAACGCACCAAAGGTACGGTGGCTGAAAGCTTCCAGTATATATATATATATATATATATATATATATATATATATATATATATCTGTACTGGTTAGGGCTTCGAAAGGAGTAAGGCAGAAAAGAACAATTAATACAAAAAGAGCAAACACGATTTTCTTCAATGAAAGCCCCCCTGTTGGGCTGCCAATGACGCCGCTTGCCGGTGTTTTCTCGGCACCGGAGATCTTTGCCCTCCACCCTTACCGCATCCGCCGCGTTTCTCCTCTCTCACACGGTCCCCCTCTGTTGGTTGCAACCGACAAAAGATGCCGAAGGAGCCTCGAACAGGAGTTCTAAACGAGTTTGCCCCGATTTTTTCAGCGCAGTGCTGCGTCGGAACGCCTGACCTTTTCTTGCTTTAATTCCCCAGTCCACACTGATGGAGAAACGTGAAGGAAGGCCGGTCTCCTTAACGTAGCCCCGTTTCCTCTGCGCCTACGTCGGGAGATCGCTGCAGGGTTGCGAAGGTGCAGCTCTGACGTGGGCCTTCTACAGACCGCGCAACCTTTTCGGGTTACCTTGCTTTGTTCGAGTTTTCTTTAGTCGCAAGGCGACGCTACTAGCTATATGGTTAGTGGTTAGGAGTAAGTGCAAATCACAATTAATCGTCAAATACATCGCGATAAAACGCGCAAAGCGCTGGAGATAGCTTACCCTCACAATGCGCCAAAAGGCCTAAATTAACGAATGAATCTCTGGACTCCAGCAGCATTACTTTTTTTCCCTTTGTTCACGCCGCCTTCGCAGTGAATGGAAAGGCGTATTTAGCACGTAGTACGCTTCATTTCAGCGTGTAGCCTACGTTACGAGGCTCCGTTTAAAAGGCAGCCGAAACTTGCGATAAAAGACGTGGCTCTTTCCGGTGTGCAAACTCATCAAATGCATGTCTAATAGCTCGCATACGGTTAATTCGGTTTGTTAGCCTCGGAACCGAGGTCTATAGCCAACGGTCTCAAGGAACAAAGGGTGCTTTTTTCCCTCTATCGGCATGAGCTGAGCGTTGCCTTAATGACGATATCTTTTTTACTTCATATGCGCACCGGCGGTGCTGTCTCACACTGCGCTATATGCGTTCATACCGAAGACTTTTCAATATGGGAGAAGGCCCATTTAAGCCGCAATCCATAGACGGCGTATCTTTTGTGCTGTTATATATATATATCAGTTCAGTTCAGTTCAGGCGTTCAGTCGTGTCCGACTCTTCGTGACCCTATGGACCATGTCACGCCACGCTTTCCGGTCTCTCACTATCTTCTTAACATCACATAGCTTCATCTGCAATGCCTCGAGAATGCCATCTAACCATCGCGTTCGCTGCCTACCCCTTCTCCGGCGACCCTCAACCTTTCCCAACATCAAATCTTTCTCCAGCGACTCCTCTCTTCTCATCAGATGACCAAAGTAGCTGAGCTTTAACTTTAGAATTTGACCCTCCAATGAGCAGTCAGGGTTTATGGTCGACAATATCGACTGATTTGATCTTGTGGCAGTCCAAGGAACTCTTAAGAGTCTTCGCCAGCACCACAATTCAAACGCGTCAATTCTTCGGCGGTCAGCCTTTTTCACAGTCCAACTCTCGCATCCATACATCACAACTGGAAAGACCATAGCACGGGTTATACGGATCTTGGTTGGCAGACTAATGTCTCTGCTCTTTACTAGGCGGTCAAGGCTAACCATTGCTCTCTTTCCCAGAAGCAGGCATCTCCTAATTTCATGGCTGCAGTCTCCTTCCGAGGTAATCTTGACGCCAAAGAACAGAAAATCTGTCACAGCTTCCACTTCTTGTCCATTGATGCTCCAGGACTTGATAGGGCAAGACGCCATGATCTTCGTCTTTTTAATGTTCAGTTTAAGCCCAAACTTCTCACTCTCTTCTTGTACGCGCATCAGAAGTCTCTTGAGTTCCACTTCACTTTCTGCCATTAAAGTGGTATCATCCGCATATCTAAGGTTGTTGATACGTTTTCCAGCAATCTTCACTCCAGCTGAAGACTCGTCCAGACCGGCCTTCCTCATGATGCACTCTGCATATAGGTTAAATAGGCAGGGCGACAGTATGTAGCCTTGCCTCACCCCTTTCTCAATCGGAAACCAATCAGTAAGACCATGCCCAGTTCTGACTGTGGCCTCTTGCCCTTCATAAAGGTTCCTGAGGAGACAGATGAGGTGAATTGGAACTCCCATCTCTTGGAGAGCTTGCCACAATCTGCTGTGATCTACGCAGTCAAACGCTTTCGCATAATCAATAAAGCAGAAGTAAATGGGTTTCTGGAACTCTCTTGCTTTTTCCATGATCCAGCGAAGGTTGGCAATTTGGTCTCTAGTTCCTCTGCCCTTGCGAAACCCAGCTTGCACGTCCGGAAGCTCCCGATCCACATACTGCTGCAGCCTACCTTGCAGGATTTTTAACATCACCTTGCTAGCATGCGAAATAAGCGCGATCGTGTGGTAGTTGGAACAATCTTTGGCACTGCCTTTCTTTGGAATGGAGATGTAAACTGACCTCCTCCAATCCTGTGGCCACTGCAGGGTTGTCCAAATCTTTTGACATAATGTATGCAGTGTGTTAACAGCGTCGTGGTTGAGGTTTTGAAGCAACTCAGCTGGAATACCATCAATTCCGCTTGCTTTGTTCTTAGCAAGGCTGGCTAAGGCCCATTCAACTTCACTCTTCAGGATGCCCGGCTCGAGATCAGTAATCACAACCGTCCTATGTTGGGATTGCACATCCGGGTCCCTCTTGTACAGTTCTTCTGTGTATTCCTGCCACCTCTTCTTTATCTCTGAGGCTTCAGTGAGGTCCTTGCCTCGTTTGTCCTTTATCACGCCCAGCTTAATATATATATATAATATAGGGAGGCCTAATAGCTGCACAGAAATTGAGAATGAGTCCTTGAAATGCTTTTTGTTCCCTGCTTTTTAAGCGGAGTTTGATTTTTAGACGAGAAAGGTCAGCCAGTAGAATAAGTACCGCACCCTGCATTTTGAGCATCATGAAGTGCCTGTGCCGTTGTTATAGGTTCAAAAAAGCAAGATGCAATCTAAGAAAGAAAGAAAGAAAGAAAGAAAGAAAGAAAGAAAGAAAGAAAGAAAGAAAGAAAGAAAGAAAGAAAGAAAGAAAAGAAAGAAAGGAAGAGAGAAAGAAAGAAAGAAAGAAAGAAAGAAAGAAACAAAGAAAAGAAAGAAAGAAAGAAAGAAAAGAAAGAAAGGAAGAAAAGAAAGAAAGAAAAAGAGAAAGAAAGAAAAGAAAGAAAGGAAGAAAAGAAAGAAAGGAAGTAAGAGAGAAAGAAAGAAAGAAAGAAAGAAAGAAAGAAAGAAAGGAAGAAAGGAAGAAAGGAAGAAAGAAAGAAAGGAAGAAAGAAAGAAAGAAAGAAAGAAAGAAAGAAAGAAAGAAAGAAAGAAAGAAAGAAAGAAAGTTGCACGTGCGCGCACGTGCAACTGTGCGCAAAAAAAAAACGCTAACCAGAATTACTGAAGACTGGTGGGAACTAATTTCAGCATATATGCGGCTGAAAAGAAAGCATTGTGGATGGTAGCCATCTTTAAACTACTAATCTGGTTGCGCATGAGTCTTATAGTTGTAAGAGCAACCTTTTAAAAAGCTCTAATTTTGAATGAAACGTACGGCCTTTGTCAAAAGTTTAGAGCCCAGGGGGTCTACTTCTGAGCCATACTATGTGGCTCGTAATGCATTCCGAGGTTTCGAAACTTGCTGAAGGCAAGATTTTTGTCCTACCCTCTCCTATGGCTAGGACTTCCACGATTGCTAAAGAAGTCATAATATACGGCTTAAAAGCAAACCCTCTGGGCTCTAAACTTTTAACAAAGGCTGTACGTGGAACCAAATTGAGCGTTGTCGCATTTCGTCTAGCCGAAGGCAAAGGAAACAACCGGAGAACATCGAATGCACCTATATCAATGCATGTGTCAATGTTTAATGCCGTCATGCATGTTTCTTGTTAAAGAAAGAAATAAACTCCAACTCCAATTCCAACAATACTATCTTTATACCTATATTAAACGATTTCAATAAGAAGTTTGAGAAGTTGGGGACTGGGTCAGCACACGAAATGCCATGCATTGCTTTCCTTGTGCAGACTTCTTAAATTCCGCAGCCGCTGCAAGCGTGCGTCATTAGCTGTTTACAAGTGCGACTGAAATGGGACAGGATAGTAACTGCCACATGTCTGCATCGGTACGTCTGTTTTGCTGGACCCAGCTGTCTACTTGCACGGCAAAATATAATAATATTTGCAGAGATCAAAATAAAACGCATCCTGGGTACCGCGTACAGTTTCTCCTGTGTGTAACGTGCACACCTTTCGCGATGCCCACTAGTGTCACGTGACTGCTTTTCGTGCAAGGCGCTGTCAAAATCGCTTTCAGCATCCTTTTTATATAATGCGTAACCCCATGTGGCTCGTTGTAAGCTGATCTGCGCAGCTGCTGCGCCGTTTCTTCCCTCCTGGCCTCAGTAATTTTCTAAATGAGAAAATAAAAAAAACCTTCAGCCGTTACAAATTTTACAGAGAAGTGGCTCGTCAAGGTAACATCGGCCATTCACTGGCTGGAAACGTGTTGCCAAATGTTACCTGAAAACGCTTTCACTGTGCAGCGGAATATTTTAGCGTAACAGTGAGTGTGTGTGTGTGTGTGTGGGGGGGGGGGGGGGCACGTGCGGGAATTCCGCTGTGTCTGAACGATGCGCGTATTCCGTGTCCAGCAGAATACTTTAGCGTAATCGTGTAGCATGCGCGGTCGTATCAGGAACAGTAACTAAAGTCCCGTACGGACATAGCGAATGATCTCGCCGATTTCTTGTCCATAATGATACCCCTGTGTGTACTGCAACGTCACCATGGATGGATATTCTGGACAACACGAATCCCTCAACCTCTAGCGCTTCATCATCAGCCTGATTATACCCACTGCAGGGCGAAGGCCTCTCCCATATTCCTCCAATTAGCCCGGTCCTGTGCTAGCTGCATCCACTTGATCCCCGCAAACTTCCTAATCTGATCCGCCCACCTTTCTGTCTCCCCCGCTTTCGTTCCCTTGGAATCCGATACCTTTAACGACCATCGGTTGTCCTCCCTTTCAATACATGCCTCGGCCATGACCATTTCTTCTTTTTCATTTGATTGATCTTGATTAACGCTTACGCCAGCTTATTTAAAAAAAAAAAATGATTGGAGCTCGTTGCGTACGCCTGCTGGTACTCAGGTCATGGACATAGGCACTTTCAAGCTGAGAGCCACATATATGCACACGGGTATGCGGATGAAAGTAATTGTTGAAAGCTCATGACATGTAACAGTCGGAGAGGATTACATTGGGATTCCGGAACACAGAAGTCACGAAAATGCCTTTCTGGAGGGCTAAGAACGCAGTCAAGAAAAGTAGGGTGTACTGTGGATGACCCCGCAACCTGTGCACAGCAACCCTCAAAGTGAGACCGTGGCTCCAGCACGAACTACCGTCCAAGCAGTGGCGTCCATGTTTCGGAAACTTCTATAGGCGTCTGTGCGTAGTGAAATGACGCTTGAGTTCCCGAGAGCACGCTTGTAGCCCCATTGCAATCTGATAGGCGTATAGACGCATCTATAAAAAGCAAAACGCGATTTCCGTTGAAACCTTGCATAATGACGGTTCCTTGGGGGAAAGCGGGGGAAAATAACAACGTGCAATCTTCATCTGCGCATGCTTTCAACATACCACCAAGGAAACAAAATGGATATGAGGAAAGTGGCTTTGCCCAAAATGAAAAAAGAAAAACGTTAAACCAAGGTAAGAACGCAGATATATGTCGTCTAAGATTGCGTGCGCATCGATGACGTCAAATATGCGCCTCATCAAAAGTGGCCGCTGAGAAAAACGCGCGAAATTTCCCGCGAGAGGTCACGACGAGCGTGCGGGTCTAAACCGGGCGTAGTTCCCGGACAACACAAAGGGTGGTGACCCGGTGCGTCGGGACGAAAGGGATTAACGATACACGCTCGGCCGGTAAAGCGCGCTCCTTGGACGGCAGTACTGCAGCAGGATCAGCGCGCTGGACATGCTCGCCGCGGGAAGGCTGGCGCCATCGCCGCACAATCGGTAGCTAATTAACTCCGCTGCAATGGTGTTACTTGCGTGCCTTAATTAGAGGCACTCTCCGGGGGGCCGAAACTTCATGCTTGAGTGATACGTGAGACTGCGTAAGCTGAGCGGGGAAAATGCTTACCCGACTAAATTTACGTGGATGGTGGGATTATCAGCGGTGTGGACGCCCAATGTTTGCACGGAGGTCTGATAAGTCGGGCATAATCTTGTGAGTAAGCTCCCACACGAATTAAGTTTAGGTGCCGGGCGCTATAAACACCGCACTTGGGTCAATCAATCAATATTGCTTAGGCGTGTGAGAGAGAGAGAGAGAAAGAGAGAGAAGGCAGAGAGGTTAACCAGAAAAGCTTCCGGTTTGCTACCCTGCACTGGGGAAGGGGAATGAGGAGTTTAAAGGAGAAAGATAGAAGAGAATGATAGGAAAGATAAGGCGGCGAGGAGCACAGTCACAGTTTCTCAATCAAGTTTGTGTCTCTCATAAAACACATAAGTGCTTTGAAGGCTTTGCCGTTAGACGCCTTCTGTGGCCATGGGCCGAGGATTTTCTCCTCTGTGAAAGGACGGCTGTCAAGATGGTCCAGAGCCGAACGCAGCGCATAAATAGATGTGGCTGTTGGGCGTAATATTCTTCGTGGGTTCATAAAAGGGAAAAATAACACTGCTGCATGAAGTGAACGTCGGATACAAATGTACAGATCGAAATGTACTTGCCTAGAGTGGTATTCGAGAATACCCGGATCCAAAATTTTTGTTTAGAGACCAAAGGTTCAAATAACTTGATGTCGGCTTGGATGATGTGGGACAACTGCAGCCGCGAAAACAGCTTGAGGCACCTTCATCTGAAATTGACTACCAATCACCATACATCCACTCTCACAGATCACTGCCTGCTCAAATGACACCGTCTGAGCGGCAGCAGATCGCGCCCTGGTTCTGACGCTTATCATGTGGATCCTAAATTGGTGAGTTCACATACATTCGTGGCATTCACTTGTATTGCAAACATTGCGTTGGACAACGTCGGTTTGACCTTGCTCCAGAATATCAGCTCCTCGCACTCCAGAAAACCAGCTGGAAGATCCAAAACAGGGACCGAGTAAGAAAAATACTCAATCTGTAATGGTGCTGTTTAGAAAGCTCGCTTGGGTGGCTGTTTGGTGGTGACAGCATCACCACGCTTGTAAGCTGGTATAGAAATGCGATCCTAGTATTCATTCATTACTCTCATGAAGTTACACTGAGTGGCTCGCCAAATCAATCAATCAATCAATAAATCAATGACGAAACAAATAAAAGCCAGATCACAGCTGATGCACTCGGCGTACGGTACTCAAAAATTTAAAACTTTTCCCGATGCTTCAGTCGATCGACCAATCAATCAATCAATCAATCAATCAATCAATCAATGATGAAACAAAAAAGGCAAGTCAGACCTGATGCTGTCAGCATTCGGTGCGCAAATAATATACTATATATTGCTTTTCTAACACCGCAGAGGCATCGTTCCGTCATCGTTCAGGCTGAGGAAACACCACAACCATGACGGGTAGCCGCACAGCACCGTCACAGGGCGGCAAATGGCAGAAGCGCTTCGGCAAACGAACCGAACTGTGAGTAGAGATCGACGCGCATGTCACCGCCAACGAAGATTTACGGGCCGACAGGACGCGATGCGAAGCCGGCAAGCAGCGGGAGGGCGTGACAAGACTGGCGCCGGCCGACGCACATGTCACCGCGGCGCCGTGCCGAGAAAAGTTGCACGAACGGGACCATAAAAGTTTTACGCGGTCATAAGATCCAGGCGGAGCGGAACCGGACCCTTTACTGCCGACCGCGGCTGAAAAGAAGTCTCACAAATTTTCATTATTAATGAACCCCGCTGAACCGGAGACCTGCATCATTAATTAAGGGCTCCTGCAAACCTCCGAAGTACGCCAAATTGGTGTCGGGCTCGAAGGGCCGTTGCCACGACTCACCAAGCATATGACACACGCGCCCGAGCCGCAGGAAGACGCACCGGTTCGCTCGCACGCTGCGTTCGTCAGATCCGAGGTACAAGCTGTCGCGTTTTGGCTGTGAAGTAAACGTAGCATGCGGAATTGCATTCGTGCATGATGCACACACGCCGCTGAACAGTTGATGTGAACAGGGCTGACAGTATTGGTGGTACCACCAGCGCCGAATAGACTCCCATTTTTGTCGATATAAAAAAAAAAAAAAAGACAGAGCAGGGCACGAAGAATTAAGTACACCCTCCAGCGGTAGTACAAGATGAATGATCGTGGAGGCTGCTTTTATTCACTTATATGCGAATTACAGTAGCTGCTGAAAACGATCTCACTTCACGACTATACACATTTGGGCACGCTGCACGAGGTATGTTGACTGATAATCAGCATGCTCTTCAACACTGACGCTGGGTATAATAACGCTTGTGACCGCTCACATGATTTCATGCAGTTCATTCACATTCGCCCAGATGAAAATCATCTGTGGACAAGCTCAGTAAATGTGGCTGCTATCTAAGGAAGACTTTTATCGCCTTTTTAATCGACCCGTTTTGCGCAAAGCTTTCCATATAATCATCCCGCCGCGGTGGTGCAGTGATTAGGGAGCTCGACTACTGTGCCCTACAATGCGGGATCGAGTTCCGACTGCGGCGGCCGCTTTCTCATGCAGACGAAAAGCAAGGCGCCCCTGCGCTGTGCGATGTCAGTGCGCGGTAAAAGAAGCTCAGGTGGTCGAAATTTCCAGAGCCCTCCACTACGGCCTCTCTCATAGCTGAGTCGCCTTGGGACCCCACAAAGCAAATCAAACAATAAGGGTGAACAAAGCTCTGAAAGTATTACTGCTCGCATTAACCAGGTCTTGAAGAGCGTAGCCGAAACTTGCAAAAGAAGAGGAAGACGGTGGGCCCTCAAGTCGCTCTAGGTGGCCGAAAGTCCTTGTCCCAGCGAACGATCCGGAGTTGGTCTTCCGGTCGTGAGCTGCGAAGAACAGCCCCCCATCGCTCCTGTAGCTCAGCCCCCTCAAAGGGGAAGTAGGTTTATTGGGGCAATTATGACATATGTGATAAAAGTCTGCCCGCGGACTCGAGCAGAGACGACAGTCGAGTGAAGTGTCTCCTGGATGAATTCAAAAATGAAGATATGGGGCCGCAAAGTGTTCGTGGTCGGTGTCAAACGTCGAAATATCTGAAGCCCTCCATTACGGTCTCACTCATAGCCTGAGTCGATCGCTTTGGGACGTTATACTCTACAAACCTATACACCAACCAATCATCGACGTCACCAAGACAACTGACTCGCAGAGCTGAAGAAGGTGAAGGTTCAATGAGCTTCGCGATATACCTGCTGTACGCCACAGACGCCGGGCGCGCACTCTTGAATCGTCAGAACAATTTCCATTTAATTACAGGGTGCCGGCAAAGCTACCCTGTGTTAGGTAGTAATCTTTGCTTGCAAACTGGCGTTAAAAACAAGAAGGCTACGTTTTATCCCAACGCGGGAGCCTCTCCAGCGCTCGCGCTGAGTCAGCTCCCGGCAAGCCCGCCCGTTCTGTTCACCGCGTTCATTTGTTCACTGTTTCCCTCTGAACCGCGGTAGACTGTATTTACATTCTGATACAACACATAAGGGTGCCGACACGAAAATAACGAGCTCTCAGCCACTGACTACGGCGGAGTAATTCTATTTGAGGCTGGCGGAGTGATCAACGGCATGGCAGCAAAGCGCGCACTTCGCGGGAGGCCAGGCGGAGCTCCAGTTCTGGCCCATCGGACCGCTGACTGAGCGGATTTAGTCCCGTACGAGTGATTTCTCGAGCCCCTTTATCCATCCGCACAAAAGGGGCGGAGGCCAGCAGCACTCCGGTTAAAGAAAGTTCGCGCGAGCTGCGAAGCCTCGGAAGACTAATTTATAATTGACGACGGCGGTCGCCGTTGTAACGCCAGACATTTTCAGACCGTTTGCACGAAAGGGAAGAGAGAGAAAGATTGAAGGGTGTGTGTGTGTGTGGGGGGGGGGGGGGTATTTTCGCCCTGCTGGGGACAAAATGTCGGTGGTATACGTCATTCAATCGCGAAAGCTCCAGGGGGCTTAATTCGCAGGATTAGGCCAGACGACGTTGCCCTCGCCATGTCCCACTTATCGTCAAATCGAGGATGGACGAAATACCGCGCCCGCGATAAGCCTGGCGAGGCGAAAGTTGGACCGTTTTTTTTTTCATCCGCAAGGAGCGTTTGGCCCTTTTTCACGAGGAAGAGCCAAACTTTAGTGTCGTTTTCTTCCCCGAGTTTTTCCTTTATTTTACCGGTTCCTTATTTTAACGATTCCAGAGTGTGCAAATTTCGTATGGGACAGTCGGCCTCCCGCCCATTAGACGAGGTGACAGGGAAAAGAAAGGAAAAGGACGATTAGCAGACGGCGGTGTTCTTGATAGCAGACATGACAATTCGCATCACAGGGCGGCAGGGTTAATTCTAGGGTTAAAGAAAAGGAAAGGCAAGCTATCTCACTCTGGGTGGACGCCTCAATTCTATCATGAGAAATGACAGCAAACAAGAAAATATGGAGCAGAAAAGAAGAGTCATGCGCTGCAATTCATTGTTCAAACCAATAAAAAATTAAAAAAATATATATATGGGGCAAATACTATAATGCGTTAAGCTGCTACAAGGTACACAAGAGGAAGCGTGACTACCTAGGTGTTTTCTATATGTAGGTAAATTATATATGGCACTCGCAAAAAAGAAAAGATAAAAAATATACGAGTGAAGCAAAGCGAAAGCAACGTGAAAGCCGACATCATCATTTTTTTATTTATTTTTTTTTATGAAATAAGACGTAGAGCACCGCAACGATGGCTCGTTCACATGGAACAGGGTGTCTCCTATCTGACATAGGCTACCTGCTGCAACTACACAAAGGGCACAACGGTGTTTCTAAAAATTGCTTGCGTGCGCAGCCAGTAATATGTCCAAGAGATTTGCTTATGCGCGCTCTAGACACGCTGCTCTGCCAAAGACACAGTTTCACTCAGCGGACAGTCTGGTGTCCGTAATGCTATAGAATTATAATAAAAGAAAAACACAGAAGAGGAAGGAATGGCCATTATTTCGCGTTGAAATAGAAAATTTTAAATGTTTCCAGGAAACAGCAACACTGCAGACGTAATGCATCGTGACGAGCTCCTTAAAGGTGTTGATTTTTCTTTCATATTGCGCAAGGAAACAGCGAAGAAAAAAAAAATCAAAGCCTTTATTGGTGAACGTCTAGCTATAGTATACAGTCCTGTAGCAACGACGGAACTCCTTTCAATTCGAATGCAAAAAAAAAAAAAAAAAAAAAAGGCGGCTTATGCAGCGCAACACGGGTGAACAAAACGCGAAAAGGAACGCTTACACAGCACGGAAAGAATTTTCGCCCTGACAACGCTGCGGTTCGGGCTGCCCTTCGATAATGCAATGCAAACTGTTGCTGTCGAATTAAATGAGGCGAATAAATCTTTCCGCGGATATAATCGACCGAGCAAACAAATCTGGCGCTTGAAATCGCCCGTGAAGCCATTCTGTATACACATGTGGCTATGGCCTACTGCAGTGCACGATTTCCAGTATGTATATGCTTCACAAGCATTCGGAATGTGCATATCAACGTTGTGGTGCTGTGTGTAGTTAAATGCCACAGAAACAAGTCAGGTTGTCATGCGTCAAACAACGATACAGTGCTTGTTTGCATACACTAATAACCTGTCAACGCTTTGGTTTCATCCCCGGAACAAAAACAAAACCCAGAAGACTGCCTAAGTCTTCACTCTGCATTTTCATTATTTGAGCGGCCCACACTTTCCTACCCTATTAACATACCAGATGACTTAACCGTTGACGTATAGGGAACGTCGCGAAAGCAGTGAGACAGTCTTTCTTTGGCTCCGTCCAGAGAATCCGAGAGAATGATAGGCTTTGTGCCAGCTTCACGGGGCGGTGCACGTTCAGCCTCCTAGAATGTGAACCTTCCATTATTATAGAATGCTAGCTTCTCGAAAGAAAAAAAAAAAAGAAAAACATCCTGTCAGCCTGTAAGACAAACTTACGCCCGACGAGATGGAGAAATATCGGCCGCATACTCCACCGTCTATTTATTATGCAGCCAATATTTCTTTTCAGTGTCCTCCAGAAGCAGTATGCAGCACAATTGCGGTTCAAAACAGCCTGATCGACGATGGAAAGAAGTTGACGCCACAGTTACAATCTAACAGCTAGACAATGTAATATAAGGTTTCGGAGCCGGTGCAGCAGCAGAGTCCGCTGTCGTCGGCTTTCTCATCTCCTCCTCGAGGGAGCGCTGCGTAACCAGTTTATTCTACTGCTTATGCCAGCCGCTTCACATCGTACGAAATAGGTAGCGAGCAGGGCCCACCCCCTAACACCAACTGCAACTGGCTTCCGCGTTTGTCACCCATATCTCCATTCACCCCGCTTGTCGAGACACGGTCTCTCTATGCACTGGTTTCTAGTTCGCCAAGCGACTTGTTCAGTCGATGACACCATTTTATACAGGTTCTAAGACTGGCAAGGACACCACGCCTTTGGTAGCGTTCAAACGGAGCTTTCTGCCAAGCATTTTGTTTGAATACTTGAATTATTTTTATTTTTTTCTAAACCACCGCACCTGCAATCTTTCATCTTACCATCCACCTAGGCAGGCGGGTAAAGGCACCGTTTGAACCCGGGCTTCTCTAGACCGACGCTAGGCTCATTAGGCGCTCAGGTCTCGACATCGAAAGCGAAGTTAGCACCAGGCGGCCTTTTGACAATATCTCTTGGGACTTGTCTAAGCCGTCACGTTGAGCAATCGAGCCGGATCTCAGCTAGGCAGGCGTCGGCCAGAGTCGGAGATTCCCTGGCTGCACGCACGGCTCATTTGCTCCCTCGCGGTGCATGCCGGGCACGGTTTCAAAGCCCCCGATGGGAAGCGCTCAAGCCCAGACAGTAGAAGGAGAGGCGAAAAAGAGCGAAGCAGGAAAGAAATAAGTAAATAAAATTGCGACGCAGTTCACGGCCTCGTTGAATAACCTGGCTCGCAGCAAACTGACGAGTGCAGGAGCAGCAAGTTACATTTCCTTGCGTTTGTTCGATAATGAACAGCAAAGGATCTGCTGAGCCTTCGGTGGCGACAGGAACACTCTACGCCCAACGCATTAACAAAAGGTCAGTTCTTTTCCACGCCAGGACTACCAATGCCCTTGACCGTGTTGCATTTTCCAGTGGCTTGGTTTGCGGTTTATATCCATCGTTGAGCCGGTACAGGGATCTTTCAGGTCACGCACTCATATTAGATATGAAGTGACGTCTATTAATCTCGATTTGCGAAAGACGTGCAATAATTGGCACGCATGGTCTGGGGGCACGTTTACTGCCCAATAATATTAGATATTGAATTCATCAGCAGCAAAATAATGCCTGTCGTGACAGATACGATGGTAGAGCAGCACTCGTTACAGGGGTTCAACGGAAAGGCGAACAGTAGCTGAGAACGAAGTAATAGCGTTCATTACTGGAGGCGGGCACTTTGCTTAGATGGAACAAAAAGGAAGCAAAAATCCGTGCATCGAGTTGTCGGTATGCTACTAAGGTTGTTTTTTCTTATCTGTCGTGTCCATCGTTTTCGCGCTCGTTTGCGGTGAATGTTACTAACATGTTAATGCGCAGCGCAATAAACAACAAATAGACAAACGGAACCGATATAACAATGCAGTAAAGCAAAGAAGTAGGAGTGCGGATGTAGCGCGTACATTGCCGCGGCTGCCGGTTGTCACCGCACAAGCCCACTTGTGGCTTCGGCGCTTCCCTTTGTGTATGCTGTTTTCAATATACTGAATAAAGATTAATAATAATAATAATAATAATAATAATAATAATAATAATAATAATAATAATAATAATAATAATAATAATAATAATAATAATAATAATAATAATAATAATATTATTATTATTATTATTATTATTATTATTATTATTATTATTATTATTATTATTATTATTATTATTATTATTATTATTATTATTATTATTATTATTATTCCCAAATCAAGAGGAGGTGGAGTGCTCATTGCTATTGACAGTTTTGTGAAGTGTGTTCGACGTTCCGATCTGGAAACTTCTGAAGAATGTGTGTGGCTCGAGCTCACTTTAAATCAACATGAAAAACTTTTACTTGCAGCTTTCTACATTCCTCCGAATCTTCCTCCTCCAGCCTATGATGATGTTCTGCTCTCAATCGAACATGTTATAACCCGTCATAGCAAACACAAACTTCTTATTTTAGGCGATTTTAATACTCCTGGTATCAACTGGAACTCATTTATTTCTTCTCACAACAATCATTACATATTAAGTAAGTGTAACGCTCTACTTGATTTTATAGCCTTTAACTCTTTGCAGCAACACAATTTCATTGAAAACTGCTGTGGCAATATTCTTGACATCTGTCTATCGAATTTTGAAAGTGTTCGAGTCTCGAGTTCAGACATACCGCTTACTCGCTGTGATAAATTTCACCCTCCGCTTCTAGTTACTACTGCTGTCTCTGCCTCACCTTCTACTAATTCAGATCGGGTGAGGAATTCACCCCGTTTCGCGTATGCACGTGGTGATTATGTCGGTCTTTTCAATTTCTTCTCTTCCGTCGACTGGTCCCTTTTAAATGACATTAATGATACAGATGGACAAGTCAGTCGCTTTACAGAAATAGTTCTTGATGGTATGCGTCGGTACATACCTTTGCATACTCCTACGCGTAGGAAGTTCCCTTCCTGGTTTTCAAGGGAACTAATAACGGCGTTAAAACTCAAGGAACGGGCCCATCGTAAAGCGAAACGCCCTGGGTTTCACAATTGGGCAGATGAGTTTCGCCGTGTGCGTTCTCTTTGCAAACGCTTATACAAGCGGGACTATGACTCATATCTTGAGTCTTTAGAGAGGAGTGCCTCAAATCGTCCTAGTCAGTTCTGGCGTTACGTTCGCAAGCGTTCCATTAAATCAGATCTAAGTATCAGCTTAGTTGACTCTCAGGGTTCGGAAATTCGGGATGTTGCCGACAGTTTTGCCCAACATTTTTCCTCCGTTTATAAACATCCACATTGTGATTCCGTTTGCCTCTCATCTGGTGCACTATCTAATTCCATTCTCTTTGACGAGGAGTTGATAACTGAGAGTCTTAAGCGTCTGAGACCATCTTTGTCTCCTGGACCTGATGGCATTCCAGCTGCCATAATAAAAGCCTTCAGTTATATCTTTGTACCAGTACTGACTGCCATATTTAATAACTGTTTAAAAAATGCTGCCTTTCCTCGCGTGTGGAAAATGGCACGCGTGTTTCCTGTCTTCAAGTCTGGAAACAAATCTGATGTTTCCAATTATCGTCCGATTTCTCTTCTATGTGCAACCTCTAAGCTTTTCGAATTAGCTTTGCACAGCGTACTTTCCATCCATCTCAAACATATCATAGTACCGAATCAACATGGCTTCATGTCGGGTCGCTCTACTTCTACCAACCTAGTCACGTTTATGACGTATGCCTCTGCAGCAGTCCTTCAGAGGGGTCAGGTTGACACTGTGTACTGTGATATGAGCAAAGCTTTCGACGTTGTTACTCACTCACTACTTCTTGAAAAACTTCTACTCTCTGGCGTTGAAGTCTCACTCGTAGCCCTCCTACGCAACTATCTCCTTGATCGCTTCTTTGTCAGTGTCAATGGACAGACTTCTTTCGTTTACCCTGCAACGAGTGGAGTTCCTCAAGGTTCAGTACTAGGCCCGCTTCTCTTCTCCGTTTTTATTAATGATGTTTCCTCGGCGATAAAGAACTCCTCGTTTCTTCTTTATGCTGATGATATAAAAATATTCAAGGTAATACATTCTTTTCAAGATTGCTTGTTGTTGCAATCGGACATATCTGCTTTTTCTGATTGGTGTGCGAAGAATCTACTTACCCTCAATTCTTCCAAAACTAGGGTTGTGTCCTTTACTCGTAAAACACATAGCTTTCTCTACCATTATTCTGTGAATTCTGTGCTGTTGGACAGGGTTGATGAAATTAATGACCTTGGTGTACTTTTTGACCGCACCCTCAGCTTCTCCTCTCACACTAAACGCATTGCTCAGCGGGCTATGCGCACACTCGGTTTCGTTTGCAGACTTTCGAGAGAATTCCATACTCCACTTCCGTTCCTAAAACTGTACCTGTCCATATGCTTGCCGGTCTTGGAGTATGCGTCGGTTGTTTGGAATGGCACTTGCAAATCGAACTTGGACAAGGTTGACAGAGTACAAAAAAAAATTTTTACGGATATTTCATTATCGCTTTCCTTGCGCAACTTCCCCCTCTCGCTCCACCAGGAGCGCCCAACTGAATCTTCCTTCTCTTCACTGCCGTCGTATCAGACTTGATATCATATTTCTGTGCAAACTCCTTCATGGCCACATTATGTGCCCGCAGCTCTTAGAGTACATCCTACTGCGCGTTCCGCGAAAGAGCATCAGGGAATTCAGACCATTTCAGGTTTCTCCTCTTCATTCCCACTCCCCTCTGGACAGGATGCAGTGGTTATTTAACTCTTTTTGTCCTCACCTTGACATCTTCCAAAACTCGCTCTGTTCATTTACATTGGATGTTCGTAGTGTTGTACTCTAAATAGTACTTTATCACATATAACTCCCACTTTCTAGCCTTATTATTGTATTTACTTCACTTTTTGCCTTTTCTCCTGTTCAATGCTGTCTTTATCTTGAACTACTTTTTATCCGTTTCTTACTTATATTTCAACTTTAAACTTTATATTCGAATGTTACTGTCCCTTGTTCAATTTTACTTCTTTATTGCATTATTCTGTATTTCTTGCCTGTGTTTTTACCATGCACTTGTTGCGCCTGGAATGGTTGTTTATTTTATGTATATTTCTATTTTACTATAATCAATGTCAGTTATTTGTTGTTGTTTTTTTTCTCTTCTATCTACCGTTCTTTTTTTTTTTTTCTTTCCTGGTGTGCTCAAAAATGATCTCACTGTGTATATAAGTGATTCTACTCATTGTTTGCTTACTTTCCGTGATACTTTTCGTCTCAGTTTCATTTCATGTATTATTTATTTCTTTTTTTTTTTGTGTTCTCTGTGTGTGTGAAACATGTTTGTGCTTTTTCGTTTTTGTTTCTTTATTTTTTTTTATTTGTGCTGCAGCACAAAGACCACATGGTTGTTCCTGCGCACATTAAATAAAGATTGATTGATTATTATTATTATTATTATTATTATTATTATTATTATTATTATTATTATTATTATTATTATTATTATTATTATTATTATTATTATTATTATTATTACTATTATTATTATTATTATTATTATTTATAACCAGTGCAAGCGCGAACGAAAATCGTGTTCTGAAATTCCCCAAGAGTAGTTTCTTAATCAGATATGAAACGTCACGGACAAAGCTAAACATCAAAGAATTTCAACTCTTCACATTTTATGGAGATAGAACAGAAGTTGAACCAGATTATAGAGTTAAAGTCTATAAAACAGCTTGAAACTGCGGAGACATTTCCAAAATTGCAGCCTGAAGCTGTAAAATTTTAGTCGGCGGTAGCTTACGTACCCAAGAATGGAGAAAGACACATCTGAAGCGGTAAATGCTAAGCTAGTAAGGTTAACAGAACAAGCAAACATAAAATAAAATAAAACATTTTGTGATCGCGGCTCGCACGTCGGCAGAAAAACAGATATATTTATTATGCGAGTTTTAAAATTCGCAAATTGGAGCACGATTTCCTCCTTTACAATCGATTATTTTATGGCGCCCGATTAAATTTTAGTAGGGGGCCTATGCGATAATGAGAACTATGTTTCGTAGTGCCGCGCAGGAGAAGACGCCCGTCATGCATGCCTCGTTCTCTGTGCGAATGGTTTCGTTCATTCAACGACAGTGATTCTTAAAGAGCTGCTGCTTTTTTTGTCAACAAGTAACACTGACTAAGCGAGACTTTCATCAAATACCTAACCTGTGGCGTAATATAAAACAGAGCGTACAGTTATCGTGGCGTGATCGACGCTCGCATTCATGGAGAAAAGACGGAGCGCGGCCGCAGCACATTCTCGGCACGATGGGGAGGTAGAGGCGCGCTCTCTGCGGGAAGTTTTATAAAGACAACCAACCTGATCCTTTATTGCTTGCAGGCATCCATTGAGGTTCGCAACAGCAGCAGCTGGTTTGGATGTTGCACCATTTATGAAATCACTGTAAAGCCATTACCAATTAGAAAGCAGCACGTTCGCCGGAGGAGCACAACTAGCTAACTATAAATGCGTGAACGCTCCTAGAAATATCCGTTGACGCATTTAAGCGACGCTGATTAATCGCGACGAAAAGTACAGAGGCGAAAAAGCAACAAGTAAGGGAGTTAATAATCTAAGCAACAAACGAAAATACCGGTCATTTGAAATCCGAGTGGGTAAAAAGGAAACGATGAAGACTGCACTGGAAATCATTCGAGGAACGCATTAACCACGGCGTACGCGTGAGACAGCTGGATCTGCACGGTGAAGCCATCGCACACGCTTCGCCCTCATCGCCGAGTTCCGGTGCAGGGCGACCGGCGGCGAAAAGGCCGCGCCGCTCGGCAGCGCTCCCTGCGGAGGTATTTGTTTCCGCGTCAACATTAGCTCTGTCCACTTCTATCGCGACTGGGCGAGTAACAACCAGCGGCAGCCTGCTTGAGTGCACCTCCGCCGCGGCCATTCGCTTTTTTTCTCAACGGCGAGCGCCATTAATCCCGCAGTCCTTTGAGGGTCGTCACATTATCATTCAGCGCCACGGGCTACTGGTCACTCTTGACGCTCTCAGGAATACTTTGATCGAGAGAGAGCTGAACAGCAGCAAAGAACACACAACACGCCGATGTATCCTTCCCCCTTTTTGTGTGTTCTTCTTCGCGCTAGGACAGCAGAACGTTTGTGGAGTGTAGTGTTGGTGTGTTGGTTGGTGTATAGTGTGTTTAACGTCTCAGAGAATCTCAAGCTACGAGGGACGCCGTATAGTGGAAGGCTCCAAAAATTTCGACCACACCTGCGGTTCTTGAACGCGCGCTGAAAACGAGCAGCACACGGGCGTCTTGCCATCGAAAAGCGGCCGCTGCGGTCAGGATTTGATCCTACATCCTTAGGTAAAGCAATATAACGCCCTAATTGCTGAGCCACCGCGGTGGGCTAAATCATCAAGAAAATGATCGACTGGATTTCTAACCTTTATCTCGCAGTTTTCGCACTTTTAGGTCGTCACTCAATCTTAGCAGAGTCTGTGCAAACTCTCGGATGGCGGTTTTGCGGAATTTACTAAGAAGCGCACTTGTCTAGTGTCAAACAACAAATCTGCAGCTGTCCTTCATGAAAGAGAGAAAAAAAAAAGCATATAAGCGAAATTTCCAATAATTAAAATAGGTTACGATTATCGTTTTAGTTTCAGCCCAGCGACTTATATACGGGGCGGCAAGCAACTGTGCCTAGTGAACTGAAATAAAAAAAAAAAAATCCTTAGAAAGCCGGGTAATTTTTTTTTTTTTTCTAAAAGAGAATAAAACACGCCTGCAGGCTCCCATCACGGAATGTGAAGGATGAACACCTTAATTTAGAAACCAAGAGCTTCGCGCCAAACTGCTATAGACTATTGCCGATGAGTGCCAGGCATGCATGGCTAGATATAGTCACGCATCGGACATCGGCGCGCGCAGCAAGGTTTTATGCTTAAACAAAAAAAAAAACACAAAAGCATAATAAAGGCGGGGGGAGCGCCGTTTCCAGGTGCGATGGCGTGTGAAAATCCTTCTTTTCATTTTTGTTTTTGTTTCCCTGTCTCTCCGCTGCGTATTTCTTCCGCAGAACTCGAAATACACCGAGCGCAAAACAAACAAGTTCCTTGCGTAATCCAGGCTGCGTGCCCATAAATATAAGCGGAATCTATGCATAACTTTCGACTGCATCTCAAGAAACAAACTAGAAAGACATGCCGACTAGCAGTATTCTGAAGTGTGACTCTACACGAGCGGGTTTTCTGACCTTCTAACGGACGTAAAAATAGCATTTCTAGGACTACGCACTTGCCTGGCATTTGGTCGGTTCCTTTTATTTTTTTCGCGACCACCGGCCACTCAATAGAATGGTGCCAGTCGCCTGAACGAAGTAAAACAAACTGCCGTTCTTAGCAACGCAGTAGTAAAACAAGCTTTTTAAGAAAAAAGGAAAAGCAAAATACGCGGTAGCACACCGCCCTTCATTTTTTTATTTCTTGCTCAGTGTAGTGCCAAGTTCAGCCGGTCGGCGTACGGTCTACAAAATGCAAAGCCAGCCCCAATCCTTCCAGTCTTCTTCGAGTTGGTAAAGGCTTTTCAGCCATTGCCGTTGCTCGTTGTCTTACTTTTTTCTTTCCCTCGAACGCTGCTGCAAACTCAAGCGTTCAGTATTTTAACCGCACCGCCGCTCGTAAACGGGAGACGCTGCACACAGCTGCAGGTAACGAAATAAAATCTTGGTCTCGAGAAACAACCGGACCGCTATATACGTCGGCATAGCGCGCAAGACGGTGTCTCCGGAGGCGCAGCTAGCGGAGAAAAGAAATCGCGCCGGCCCCGGCAGCCGACGACCCCCGCCGTCCATGTCTCGGGGGAACAGTTATCGATCTTCCTCGTTGACCGAATGTCCCCCGTCGGGGTGGGTGCAGACGCAGCGAAATAGCGCCGGGACAAAACAGCGGGATCGAGAAAAACGAGCCCCGCCCCAACAGCGCTGGCTGCAGTGCGCACTTGGCGCGCAATGGGGAAGGGCGGCGAGCGCCAGAAAACAATAAGGTAACCGCGATGGGAGACGACCGGGGACTCTTGTAGGGCCTATATAGTCGCTGAATGTCTCCTCGCCTGTACGTTACGTAGCTCTGCTCAAAGAGGACAGAATTCGTAACGCGCGGCCGCAGAGCGCTCTCCCGGGGGTATATAGGAACGCCGAGGCCAGTTAAAGCGGCCATAAGCGTGGACTCTACTGTCAGATGCGACGAGGCGGTAAACGCGTCTGGCATCGCGCGTAGGTTTCGCGCCATGTGCGAAATGGCGTTCTTTTTGATAATGCAAATACTGGTCTTTGCGTGACTGTTTATAACACGCGTCACGATGATGAATTGAGGCTTTTGAGCATAGCGTGCGGTGTGGGTGTGCAGGAACAGGTTTATCGTTTTGGAGAGGTTCCTGCTGCGTTATTGCTCTTGCGGTGGAAGTTGAGACAGTGTGGCTGTGCACATGGCATGTCAAAGGCGTCAATCAAGATTTCTGTTCGGACTTATTGGTGATGCTTCGTAAGAGAGAGAGAGAGAGAAAAAAAAAAAGGTTTAACTGCGCTTGAAGCGATTAAGACGAGCGAAAACACTGTTTGGCATTGTTCTGCTTCGTTGTTTAGCGTTGAGAGTCTAGAACATAGTTTGGCAAAGTGTTCAACGTCTTTATTGCACGCATACAATTTAGAGGCACATATGTTGCCGCAGCTAGTCCCTGTCACCAACTAGCCTTCGACCTGTCAAGCAGATGGATGCTATAATGGGAAGCGAAATAGTACGACAGCACCTCGAGGCTGCACGAAAAACTGTTGCGTCACAACTTTGATAAGGAATAGGGGGATGTGGCTCTGCATGGATATTCTTTAGCGATTCCTTACGAGGAAATGGCGCGTCGATACGGAAAGGGGGGGGGGGGGGGGGGGTGCTTTGCCGCACGGGTATATGTTGTGAATACCGTCACCCTACTTGCCGTTCCGATGGCTCGCTACTCAATTTGGCAACTAGAGATGCATACGCAATATATTTGGGGGGGGGGGGGGGGGGGGCTCTAACAACGATCGAGTGAGTGCATGCGCACTAGCTAATATTCGGAAAAGCGGCGTGAGACTGAAGACACTAAAAGCACAGTGAAGACAAGTAGCACACGTTTACCTTCGGCGTTTTCTTGCGTGTTGCGTTAGAATGTGCGTCATGTCAAAGGACTTGAGAGGGAGGAGAAATTTCAAGTATAATAAATGTTTCGCCAACGCTACGGTGTTTTCTCTGCACAGAAGGTTATTTCTCTTATTTCTCTCCGCAGAAGGGTCTTTCACTTCACACTTTTCGTCCTGTCTAGCCTAGCTGATGTCTCGGGCAACAGTAATCTATAGCACGTTCACTGTCTACAGTAAGGTGAAAGTGAAGCGATTGGTAAAATAGAAATTACCACCTACACGAACATAGTTGACTGTTTAGAGGCTGCTTTGGCATTCTTTCCATTCACGGTAGACTTCGCGCACTCGGCGCGACGGCTCAGTGACTTTGGCGTTCAGCTGCTGATTCCAAGGTCCCAAGGTTCAACGACAGCCGCGGCGGTCGGATTTCGATGGAGGCGAAATACAAAACGTCAGAGTGCTGTGCACGTCAGCACACGCTAAAGAACCCCCGGTGGTAAAAATTAATCCGTAGCTCTCCATACGGCGTCCTTCATAACTAACGTGGCGCTTCTGGACGTTAAACCCCACTAGTTACAATCAAGGAGGTAACATATATAAAACCCCACTAGTTACAATCAAGGAGGTAACATATATAAAACTTCATATAATCTCCTTGGTTACAGTCAACATTAGACATTTTGCGGTATATTTCTGGGGCTGGAATAAACAAAAACGCCAACTGACTAATCAACTAGAACATGACTTATCTGTCATCATTGTGCCATGAACGTGTAAAAGCAGTGTATGTACAAATTAAAAGCAAGTAGCGAAACCTCGTCCTATCATCGTGGTAGGGATCAAGTAGGCAGGCTGTAAGGATTCCATAACAAGGCGGCTGGACCTATCGTTAACCTACCTCAGAAGAATAGACTGTTAGGCTAGTTGTTACATGACTAATAGATACTATAGGCGCAAGCGTGGACAGTACGAAAGAAGAACGGACACCATGTTCGTTCTTAATTCGTGCTGTCCATTCTTGCGCATTATATCTATTAGACTGCCTTCTTTTACTGCTAAACGCTCTCCGTCATTTAAACCACGGAGTGCCGTGAACGCTGGAGCTGTGCCAACAGCTAGATAGTGTTGTATCCCATCAGGGAGGTTTTTGCACCAGAGAACGATTTATGCTTCACCTGCGTCTTGTAAATCGCGCCACTGGCTCCTAAGACTAACCAGAACAGAAACGCAGCACAAATGATGAACTTCACTCACATGCGAATAGTTTAGCAATTTCAGCGCCCAGACCGAGCTCACACCAACACCAGCTACTTCAGGGTAACTAACCAACGCTACTGCGCTTAAGAAGTCGGATAAAAGAGGGAGAAGCTCGTTTCCAGTCTCGCCATCACGAGGGAGGGTTAAAATTGAAGGTTACACGACGCATGTTTTCTTCGCCGCCTCCGAGACGTTCACGCCGGTTAGAGAAGAAGATCAAGAAAGGAAACGTGCCTGATTTCCCTCATTTAGGGGCGAATAACACAGACGCGGAAGTTGTTTGAAGCGTGGGTAGAATAGTAAGTTTGTTTAGGACAGCGAGCGTTCGAGCGAAGTTTTCTAGTGTGTAACGCAAGCTGATATACTTGGGCAGCGGTATGCAAGTGCGAAGGTGCAGTCTTATCTTTCTTTCCGGACGACTACTTGCAACGGCTCCCGTTCAAAGCAGAAAGAAAATGCGAAGACGATTGGCTTCCAGTAGCTTTCCATGCCATCACTCTTCGTCGAGGCTTTAGAGCTTCGTTTGCAGGCTCGTCGCTGCTTAGACGGAGAACGTGTTCGAAGCACCCTTCTCAAGTCCAATTTGCATGTTTATTTTCATAGGCCTCCTTTAACTCAACACTTGCTCAGGTTAGCCCAGCGCCCGTTTTGAGCGCCACGTTCAGCGCTCAGAGACGCGTCCGCATTAAAGCTGCCCGCATGAAATGTGGGAGGCGATGGAGGTGATAGAAGCTCGTGCGTCAGCGTCCCTTCATAAACAGAGCCACACATTGAAAAGGGCTTTACTTGTTTCGCCGGTTCGCGTGGCCGGGCGGCAGACGCTCCCCGGCGTCGCGATAACAGTTTGCAAACAGCGTTCTTCATTTTTTTCTGCTCGCTACCCCGCACCGCTGAAGGCTGCTCCACCCAGAAAGGTCGCCGAGTGTGCCCTCGCAAACATACAAAAAAATTAAAAAAAAAAGGAAAGAAAATGCCGCTCGTGGGCGTTTCAGTATAACCAGCTTCTGATCAGAAGTCAACGACCTTACCCGGGACAGTGTGTTTGCAGTTTCAATCCCCATACACGTCTGGCGGTTTCTAGAACTTTTTGTTCATTTTCTTTCCTTCTGGAAAGCCCTTTTGCTAGAAAAACGTAACGCAACTAGTAAAGCTAAAAGAGAGAGAAATATCGGTTGAGTCTGTGTTTTCGCTCTCGGCGTGTTCAGCAGACTGTAGCGCTATTCCGCTATCCCGGAAAAGCTTGAGTCAAACATGTATTTTCTGCGATGGAAATGGACTGCCTTTCCGAGATTCAAACGTTCCCGCATCCCGCGCCGCGACCAGGGAACTTCCCACAGTTCAACCAACAAAAGCCGAAAACTACCGCAACTCCATAAGGAATATGGTTTCTTGAAACAGCAACGCGCCCGCATCAAACGAACTCCCGACGTGGGTAAACAAACCATTCGGGTACTTCAAATAGAGAGTCACCATTGACAGCGCATGTGTCGGGTAGGTCGCATGGGTTACTTGCAGAAAGCACAAAACGCGCGCGCGCCGGTCGTCTCTTTTTGCGATTGGAAATGGAGAAACGCTTTGTCATGAGTTCGTCCTTTTAGCGCCACACTCGATACACGGCGTTTTCTCAGAGGGCGCCCAAGAATTTCCAGCTTCTCTTTAGAGAACCGGCTCGGCGGTGGTGTTTGTCTTGCTTTCAAAAGACGTCGTCAGTAAACCCCGCTGGTTTCAACACGGCTCACAAAAGACGACGTTGGTGTCGAAGGTGCGCGCGTGGGTTCTTGTGTGTTGAAAGAGGCGGACCGGTCTAGACCGGCAGTGTCCTCGCACCTGGCGCCCTTCAGAAGGCGCGTCGAGCTTTTGTGCTCCACAGATGCATCTCGACCGGATACCCATATGTCGTTTTCATGCACTTCGGCTGCACTCACTACCAAAGCTCTGTGCCGACTGCATCTTGTCCTGATTATGAAACACAGCTTTTCTATTATGGGATTCGTGAAAAGCGTTCAGCTATGTGGCTAGGCGCATTCAACTGCTGACGTATTTTTGCTTCATTTTAATGTACTTATAACAGCATGCAAACATTTATCCAACGGAGGTATATAGACAACACTATACAGCGATGTTCGCATCGGCAACTGGTAGCGCATAATTAGAGCACGCTGTAAACAACAGCGGTATTATTTCTTTCGGGCAAGCCGCATCGTAATTTTGCACTCAATGTATGTAACGTGTTAAATGTAACACGCTGATTATGCTTCACTTCGCTTCTCACGATTGGCCAGGTAAGCAAGCTCGTGTTAAAAGGAGTCGCGCGTAAACGCGCAGACCCAAAACTTCGCATCGAACCGATAGTGAATTTCCCAGTTTCTACTGGCGGAAAGGCACCGTCCCATCTCACCTCCCGACCTCCGGAAAGATTGTTGAAGAATCCCCACAATCCCTTCCGCGTAGCTAAATTTCTGCCACTTACTCCTATGCTTCGCTTCTTTAGGGATTCATTCCGTTACCCGTAGCAACCATCGTTTATATGGCCTTCTCATTACATGCCTCGCCCATGCCATTTTTTTTTTTTTAATTACAACCACTAACTCGCGTTTTTCCCCTGACCCACTCTACACGCTTCCTCTTATTACGATAGATTACACCGATGTTTTTCTATTCCATACCACTCTGCTTTATCCCCATTTTATGTTGAGCCATTTTTCGTTATCCTCCACAGCTGATATATAACAACAGCTGAACAGCTGTCTCTCAACAGGAAATTATATATATATTCTGAACAGCTGATATATAATTTCCTGCTGAGAGACACTGGTAAACTGCCATTCATGATCTGAAAGCACCTGCCAAATGAGCTTCATATCAATCTTATTCTTGTACTTATTTCCCTCTCCGCATCTGTGGTCATTGCATGTCATAAGTAGATGCATTGCCTTACCACCTCAAAGCCTCGCTACGTGTAGTAAACTGCTGCTGCCTTCATATGCTGTTGAGCATTCCTTTAGTGCTCTGAATATTAATGTTTTGGCCTACTTGACCTACTATTCTGCTTGCCTGTCTAATTCATTAATTGCAAATCGTCCCCTGAGTTTCTTAGCAAGGCATATGATAAGCAAATCGCAGATTACTGAGGTACTCTGAATTAACTCTTATCCGTAAGTGTTCCCAATCCAGGTCTCCGAATACTCCCTGTAAGCAAAGGGTGAATAGCACGGGATCGATCATTGACTGATTGGTTTATGGAGTTTAACGTGTCAAACCGACTGAGGCTATCTCAGGCGCCGTAGTGGAAGGCTCCGGAAATTTTGACCACCTACGGTTCTTTAACGCGCACTGATATCGCACAGCACACGGGCAGCTAGCTTCTCACCCCATCGAAAAGCGGGCGACGCGGCTGGGATTGGATTCCGCATCCTTGGACACAGATGTCGAGCGCCCTAACCATTACACCAATGCGGCGGAGCTCTGGAGAGATAGTGTCTTCTTGCCTAACAACCTTCCTTGTGGAAATGGGGAGTTTATTACATAATGTACTTTATTCGGTATTACTTCATTACCTAAGGCACAGCCTTTGTCAGAAGTGCAGAGCCAGAGCACTTTGCTTTTAAAGGGTGTATGTATATATTGAGACCCTTCTTAGTGGAATTCATTGTAGGACGGCTGAGTACGAGGATGATTCATGCATGCATGGCTCAGAAGAGAACCGCTTGTGCTTGAAACTTTCCGCAAAGGGTGTGCGTATCCACGATTTATCTATCACCGCGACCCATCACACATTGTGAAATACAGATACAGGATGGCAGTTATCGAGATAGTGCTTTCAGTTCTCAGTGATAGATGAGAACGGATGTTTGAATCCAGAGCGGTATTTGTACGTGTAAGCCTCTTCCTGTCTGCCTAATACAGTGAGAACTTCTGCTTTTACGTTTTGTGATATGACTGTGAAGCGATGTGATGTGGCATGTACGTGATGTGACTGTGTTAACTTCACCCATCCCTCTCTTACAACTTTTATATCCACTCACCCCTTTCCCTCAGTGAAGGGTAGCAAACCGGTTTCTTTTACGGGCTAACCTCCCTGCCTTTGCTCCTCATTTCCTCCTCCTTCTCCTCCTCTGGACAGGGCGGCCACCGGTAAGCAAGATGCCGCCAAGAAGTCAAGCCCGTATGCTAGCGCCAGCGTATGAGGCTGTTGTCAGGCGGCCGCGAGAGTCCTCGGCGGCCAATGAATGGTTGGGAGCGTGCAGCCCCCACGTTTGGTGCAACGCCCTTGCTGGCCACCAAGCTACCGCTGTCGCCACTGGCGATCTTTTCATCACTGACGGCTTTTCACAGTCACTTCCTCAGTTCATGCTCGCCGCTGGCGATCTTTTCATCATTGACGGCTTTTCACAGTAACTTCCTCAGTGCTTGCTCGCCGCTAATCGTCGGTGTCATATAGCTGGCACATTGGGCCACCCTATCTATGTCGTCTCTGCACGGGAGTATTTCCTTCCACGGAGAACTCCCTACCGTCCCCAAAAGTTACCAGCTCGCGTATGGATTTTCTGGAGATCCTTTCCATTTCCGTTTTGAACTGCGGCCGAGCAGGAACAGATGCGGGTTCTTTATGGCTACAGGTTCCCACTGCAGTTTTTGTTATCCATCGCATTTGAAGGGCTCGCCTTTGCGGAAACATCATTTCCTTTTCACTTCCTTTAGGCTCTTCCCTTCTTCATATCTCCTATGCATCAGAATAGATTTACCGAGGTGACTGAAAATGAAATTTCACAGGATCATTCATTGGTCTTTTGATGCAATGCACTTGACCGGAAAGCACAATCACGACAGCACCGTAAGAAAGGAATGGTAATCACGATGTATTTACTCATGATTTCATGCGCCTTGCAGGCATTGCACGTGCTTCGCCACACCGTGCGTCGAACAGATGCGGAACCTGCACTTTTCTAGGGGATAATAATGTCTAGAGAATTGTGAAACCCTGAGACGAACAGATAACATGGCATCAAGCTACAGCCCGGTGTTACGACCACCACTCTATGGTATATGGCCGCCAGAGGGTAACTTCGACGCGCCTCTCGAAGAGTCAACAGAAAATGCTAGAGCCTTGGATCAAACAGATAGATAAATAGGGATGAGGATGCAAGGCAGGGGTGTTAACCAGAAAGCCACCGGTTGGCTACCATACACTGGGGAAAAGGGATAAGGGGATTAAAGAGGGGAAGAGAAAGGGGACGTTGAGCCCAGTCAGAGTTTGTCACACAAGCCGGTGGTTGTTAGAAAACTAAACAGTGCCCTTTAGTCCTTAAAGGCGGTCGACTGCAGTGCGAGGCGGTCTAGCGCACAACGCAGATTGTCTTTTACTCACAAATGCAGGGCATTCACATAAGAGATGCTCGATTGTCTCTTCCCAGCCGCAATTTTCACAGGCAGGGCTGTCGGCCGTTCCAATCCTGAAAGCATACTTGTTGGTGAACGCAACATCGAGCCATAAACGGCACAGCAACGTTGCTTCTCGACGAGCAATCTGATGGGGAAGGCGGAGGCGCAGTTCAGGATCCAGTGCCCTGAGGCGGCAGTTGCTAAACTCCCCCGTTTTAGTGTCGACTGTTCTTTGGAGATAAGTGGACAGATTGCGTTTCGAACAAGACCCGAGCTTACCATGCTGTCTCGTAACCGGACCGTGAGATACTCTACCCGGGGCAAAGTATTTCAGTTTGGGTACAGATCTGTCCTCTTATGTCGACCCCACTACCACAGCGTCCGGGGGCGTGAAAACGTTTTAAACATTTCAAATGGTGCCGACAGGCTTGTGGCGAGCGGTGCCGCACGTTTTTTCTGAATATATCAGGAATTTTTTTCCGGCCTCGTGGCTTTATATCTGCGGCAGCGCGCGTTTAAAACCACACACCAGGAAAAGGTAGATGTCAGTCACGTTATGGTAATGTTCTTTTTTTTCTTCGCAGGGCTACAGCGTTAAAAACCGACTCTTGACAGGTTTCGTCTGGCTACCAGGAACACTAAACGCTATGCACTCTTCAGAGACTTCCATTTGAGTGTTACGGTCGGGTCAGATAATTTCGTGTCCTAACGAGCAAGCGAAAATTTGATATCTTCGTGTCCTTAAAAAAAAAAAAAAAATCGAAGCACAACGTCGTGGTATCCTGCCTCGTTTATAATCAACAGTTAATCAGTAAGCAAACACCTAGGTGGCTCGTGCTATACGTATGCCTTCAGAGAAACCACACGATATATGTCAGCAGCCTAACTGCTAGACGCAAGAGTCACGTCCGCGGCTATGTAAGGACTCTCCAACTAGTTATTTGAGCTTCGTAGAATTCGGCGAGACACCGCCACAATTGCCGCATTCATCCAGTCGGTGCTACGCACGATGTGAACGGAAAATAATCGAAAGAATACAAAGGCTGTTATACTGTCCCAGCTGCGGGAAGACGTTCAAGAAGCAACTTTTTTTTTTTTTTTTTTTTTTTTTTGTGAATATCTGCAATGTCTAGAGATGGCTTCATTCTAGATCATAATAATATATTCCTACGGCGGAGCTCACAGTACACAGCGCCGCATCGATTGAGGCAAACTAGGGCAGTTTCCATAAAGAAGGCGGGTAATTACGCGCTCGAGCAATTCACGCCCGCGCACAGCGCGCTCGCTGACTGGCAGCGTGGAATAGCTCGCGCGGGCCCGGCCGATCCCCGATAGGCAGCGCTCCGAGAAACCGCCATCCTGCAGAGACAGAAAACACTCGCCCGCACACACCTGGAACGCGGTACGATTACCCATCAGGGGTTGAGTGCGAAAATAAAAGAAAAAGGGGGAAGAAAGGAAACCTTCATCTTGTGGAACGAAAGGGACGAGCACCTCGCGCGCAGTCGCCACCAGGAATTATCTAGGCCTCTTGTTCTTGTTTCTTCGAATCCACGAAATCGGGTCAAGAACGGAAGGCTGGCCGCTGTCTACGTGCCCATCGAGCGCACAGGCCCCTTCCCACGAGAGGCGCTTTCATTTGGGCTTGCTGAACAAACAGGCCGGCGCGCGGCGGGCAAGAACTGCTGGAGTCAGCCTCTCGCCGCGGTCGGAGCACCGGGAGCCGCGCTATGTTTATGGAATAAAGCTTTTAGTATAATGAAGAAACGCAGCTGCGACCGAACGGCAGTTTCAAACGGGCCAGTGGAGAAAGCGGAAGAAGAAGAAGGAGGAAGGAACCACCGGCGCACACGAGCTGCGATATGAAAACTCAATTTCCGTTTTGATTTTCCTCGACAGTAGCCTGGTCTCCCGCGAGAACGGCCGCGCGCTCCCAGAAGCACAGCTCGGCGGAGGGCGCGCTGGTCCGACACAGATGAGCTCAGCAGCAGCAGCCCCTGCAGCCGGCGCCTTATCCTCGTATTGCGTTCGCGCCGTGTAATGCGCGTCTCGGCCGCGTTTGTGCAGAGTGCTGAGAACATCCGGCGAAAGAACAACAGCGGACGCTGCTTAACGTGTTTGCTGACACATGCTGTCCGAACGGTTTCCGCGTTGCCTGGACTAGCCAGAATGAGAGCTGCAAGTCGCGTGCTGCGGTGAAACGAATGACTACCGCGTGATGGAAATGCGCTGTGCCAAAATTTTGGAACATAGCTGGAATGGTCGCGTGACACTATACTACGCCATCTGCAGATAGATGCCGTTCCGCTCAAGGGTTTCCATAGCCTCCTCTTGGCTGGCGTTCAGGTAGTTCAGGCTTGGCGGTGATTTAAGGCCATGCAAGCCTTGGCAGTGAGTGTGATTTGTGATGCTCGCTTCTGGAGATGTTAAAACACGCACAGAAGAAAACACTGAATACCAGAAGCCCTTCTCTGCGTGATAAGTAACTAGGAATACATTTCATCAATGAACGCATACAAGAAAAGCACGAATTGAAATTGATACGTCATAGGAACACAGGTAGTGCAAATGAACATTCGAATAATGCGGAAAAATCACTGCATTGTTGTAAAGCAACAAGAAATACATATATTGCAACTACTGCAACTATTGCAACTATTGCAACAGCAAGAAATAAATTAGTATTCATAGGATCGGTGACGACATACCACGGAAGGCGGTACTCGGCGTCAGACCAAAATTTTCGTGGGTAAAGACTTCATTTTACATCCATAAGTTATGAGCCTAATTTCTGCAACCTTAGACTCGCAATATACAAGACGTGAAGCGACACGCCAGGAACACCACTGAAAAAAGAAAAAGTGTTTTGAAAAATAAAATCAGTGTTTTGAGCAGCGATCAGACCACAAGCACAAAAAACACTCTGAGTAGCGGTTGAATCGAAACAAAACTTAGAATATCGATAACCAGTTTGCCATACTGGCTTAGCCTTCCCGTGCAGCTGTATTAAAATCCGTAGTGTTGACGTTGGATTCAAGGCCATACATTTAGAAACCATTAAACAACTTTACAATAACCTCCCAGAAAACGGTTAGGCGCCGTCCCATACATTCCAAAGAGCATATGAAAAGCACGCAATTATTCAGCAGATAATTTCGTCTTCCTTTTGCGCCACTTCTTTAAAAAAAGATGCATTAGAATAAAATATATATTGACACTAACAGCCATTGTTCTGCCACCTTTCTATACCATATCTGGAAGGTAAAAATTGGCAGCAACATGGAACAGCGCACAAAAAAAATGAACGCATATTTCAGCAGTGGCTACGCAGCACGGCACGTGCCCAGCACGCGAGAGATGAGCGAATGCATCAGTTAACAGCACGAAGCCGAAATGTAAGAGAAACAAAATTCGCTGCTTTAAATTACTGCGCTCGCTTTCCTACCAGTGGCGACAGTCGAATGTACAAACATAACCGTAATGTAGTTGTTATGCAACTACAACCAGTTACTGCAAGTGGAAATCGATATACCGTTGTGCGGTGCGTATTAGGCCCAGATGGCGACGATGAATGGACTTTTAAAAACGCGCACGGCGAAAGAGTTTTGAAGCAAATAGAGAGCGAAAGAGGCAATTTTACGAAAGCAGGAGATACGCACTCAGCACTGACTTGCAAGTACCGCTTAGCACACATACATGACCTGATATAAGCACCTCTACACCTCATAAACACACACACACACACACACACACACACACACACACACACACACACACACACACACACACACACACACACACACACACACACACACACACACACACACACACACACACACACACACACACACACACACACACACACACACACACACACACACACACACACACACACACACACACACACACACACACACACACACACACACACACACACACACACACACACACACAAAAAAAAAAAAAACGGCAATATAAGTCCGTTCCACCGGCCTACGCGTCTGCCTCCGAATCCACATACTGCGAGATCAAAGCCGCGATGAGCTTTGACCTCTGCTTTTCACCACGATGTGCGACACAACCAGCAGAAGCCAACTCAAGAGGTGAAATGTGAATTCCTGTACCGAAGATAAGGACTCGTTGCCCGCGTTAGCAGTGAAGCTTGAATCACATCATTTAGGTTTGCGTAAACTGGAAAGTATAAGAAAGAAACAATATTACATTTCCTCCGTTTACCCCATAGGTTAAGACTGAATTAGGTTTGCGGGGTTTAACGTCCAATAGTGGCTGAAGCAATGAGAAAGAGGAGGGCTCCGGAAAATTTTGACCACCTGGGGTTCCTTAGCATGCACTGACATAGCACAGCACACGGGCGCCTCGCGTTTCGCCTGTATCCAAGGGCAGCCTCCGTGGTCAGGGTCAAACCCTGGTCCCGTGGCTTAGTAGTTGATTTCCCTGACAACTCAGCCACCACGGCGGAGACCCGTTACTTCGCTGTGTCATTGGGGAATAATTGCGTCGTGCAGACAAATTGATCTTGTCCGTCAGTGGCACCTACAGTTATGAGTTTTCGTCAACAGTGATTCAAGGAGGAATCCTATTGAAACTTTTTTCTTTCTTTGTTGCGGTCTGCCAGCAGCGTCAGTCTGAACAAGAAAGCTCTTGAAAAAGATTTCGTGAAAATATGTCCTGCTGTTTATACGGAAGGAATAGCAAGGTTTAAAGCAATTTGTAAACGGTCCCCGTTCATTCAAACTCTGACAGTCAACATGCACTCCAGTCACAGCGCATTCGCACCTGATTCTCACCAGCACTTGCTGGATAAGAGTCTCGTGAACGTGCTACAGCGGTTATTTTCACAAGTTGGGGGGCATTCATTTTGAAGGACTATATATAGCACGCAGCAAAGACACACAAGAGAGAAGGGCACACAAGAAAGCGCCAAAATGTTTACGTCGCCATGGTGCGCATTCGTGCTGCTTTTCTATTGCTTCTGTTGCCTTATATTTATTTTTATTTATTGCGTTTTGTTAGCAAAGAAGCCCGCTGGGAAAATTAGAAACAAGAATTTGCGATAACTGAAATGGAAAACCGCCATCAGTTATTAAGAAACTCCTTTCCGCGCATTTCCTTTTTCTTATAGTTATAAATTGTGCAGGCTGACTAATGGACGCCATGTATTGTCAATTCCTTATCGAAAGCAAATAGCAACAGAGCCTCGCTTTGTGAATGATCTTAAATAAAAAAATATATATTTTTTGTTACCGTATCATCGTTCAGCAAACTGTATTTTTTTTTTTTTTTTTTTTTTTTTTTTACAGTGCCCAGCCACTCTTCCATACCTAGGAAATAAAGACACGGATACACGGCCAAGCATAATTTTTCCTGCCGCCCTCCCCTATAAGAATTACTTTTGTCAGTCCATGTATCCGCGTGCTGGTATGTCTTTGTGGACGTTTGAACGCCTGATTAATAGTTCATCAACAAGGCCAAACAATACATCTTGGGACAAGACAGAGAAATGTTTGCTATTCCAAATCATTCTTACTTCAGTACGAGAGAAATGCAGTTTATTTATTTATTTTTTTTTCGCAAAGACCTGTCCACACTGTCGTATTCCAAACCACAACCTCCTATATTATCTATATCAGTCACAGGAGCCGAGATCAAAGGATGTCGACCATCGCGTTCAAGACCTGGATGGAAGAAAGAATAGTACGCCGTCGACGCGCCCGTGCTGCGGTGAGATAGCAGCCACTCATGTGCGCGGCTAGTGGCAGCCGGTTGTTTGGGGGCTATACTTTCCGCCCAGTCTGCTGACATTCCTATAGGAGAAACGACACGCACGCTGAAATCACATCGTCTGTGTCAGCAATAAAGCACTGCATCATTAAAATACGACTCTTTTAATTAAACATCTAACTATAAGCAGGCATAGGAGCTTTCTGCCTCTTATATTCCAGATCACTTAATTTTCTAACACCGAGACACGCGTCTCCTGTTCGAACAGGGATGCAGCTGGCACTGTTGGAGACTCCAGTGGTAGGCTGCCACGTCTGACAAAGAAGCGTTTATTAACTTTAAGGCGCCAAGAATAATCCCTGGATGCATAAACGGCAACTCAGCTTACAGGGGTATAGTGATGTGCAGGACCGACTCACGCGTAATCTCCAACTGTAACTGAAGATTGGTTCTTGCTCTATTGTAATAGGCTGTATTCTAAAGTTAAAGCTCAGCTACTTTGGTCATCTGATGAGAAGAGAGGAGTCGCTGGAGAAAGATTTGATGTTGGGAAAGGTTGAGGGTCGCCGGAGAAGGGGTATAGGCAGCGAACGCGATGGTTAGATGGCATCCTCGAGGCACTGCAGATGAAGTTATGTGATGTTAGGAAGATAGTGAGAGACCGGAAAGCGTGGCGTGACATGGTCCATAGGGTCACGAAGAGTCGGACACGACTGAACGACTGAACTGAACTGAACTGTATTTACCGTAGCCCGTCAAGTGATCTAGACTTCATGTTAGCACTACATCGCTGTTTGGAACATCATTTTTTAGGAGCCAGACTAATCTTGCTTGGTGAGTTTAATCTCCCAGATATTGACTGGTTCACAATGAAACATCACAGTGCTTCTTCCCATGCTCCCTTTGATATCGTGCTGCTAACCCAGATGGTAAACCAACCAACACGTGAACAAGGATCTGAACTTATTAACACTCTTGATCTGGTTTTTGTTAGCGATCACTTTCCTCTCGATGACTATAAAATAGATATACTTGAAGGAATATCTGATCATAAACTAACCATGTGCAGTGTGCCACTTACTGGCGCATATTCCGTCTCACGCGCACATACTACCATTCTCGATTTCTCCAAAGCAGATGATACTAGCATCCTAGACCATCTTTTCTATGAGTTCGACTCCTTCAATAATCTTGCACTAGATTCTTCCAGAGATAATAATGCGCTATGGAATATATTTAAAACTATTGTATCTTACTGCATTCATAACTTCGTCCCACGGAAAAAGAAAGCCATTAGAAAACGCAACCCCTGCATTACACGTGCTGTAATTGATGCAAAGCGCAAAGTTAATCGTCTTAAAAAATCGTTGAAGATAAAATCTTGCTCGGGAACAAAAAGTAAACTATTTCGAGCAGTACAAAACCTAAAGGCACAAATAAAGGCAGCCAAATTACACTACTTTTCCAACACTCTACCCAACTTTATAAGAACTGCTCCAACAAAATTTAGGTGTTACCTTAACCCCAAGACTACCAATGATAATCCAATCGGAGAAGTAGATAGCACTAAAAAAGCGAGTACACTGAATGATTATTTTGCTTCGGTATTCATCAAGGATAATGGTATAGTTCCTCCTCTGAGTAAACACACGCCAAAAAGTATTGAACCTCTAACTATAACTGAGGGTGGGGTATTGAACCTGCTACTAAATCTGGACACGAAGAAAGGGCCAGGGCCAGATAAAATCCCAAAATCTTTTTTGCATAGGTATGCCGAGTGGGCATCCAAATACTTACATATAATATTTATTAAATCACTCTCAACTTATGCTCTGCCAAATGAATGGAAAAGAGCCAAAATAATACCGGTTAACAAATCAGGAAACAGGTCAAATGTTACTAATTACAGGCCCATCTCAATCACCTGCATCGCGTCTAAAATCCTCGAGCATTTAATCCTTAAGCACATAAATGTATTTCTCGAAGCTAACAACATATTGTCTTCATTCCAGCATGGCTTCCGTCAGGGGTTTTCAACCGTAACTCAGCTATTAGAATTAGTGCATAGCTTATCTGAAACCATAGACAACCAGAAACAAACAGACCTAATACTATTAGACTTTTCAAATGCGTTTGATCGGGTGTCGCACACTAAGCTTGTTAACAAATTACAATCGACGCTTGGCCAAGGCGCTATAGTTAACTGGATTAGTAACTACTTAACCGACAGGGCACAGTTTGTACAAATCAATGATCAAGCGTCTAATATAGTTCACGTTGTATCAGGCGTACCCCAAGGCTGCGTCTTGGCACCTGTATTATTCTTAATCTTCATCAATGATATAGAGACTAATATTAATGTTAACATACGGCTTTTCGCCGATGATTGCATTATATATCGAGAAATCAACTCAGTCGATGACCACAGAGCTCTGAACAATGCACTAGAAACTA
The DNA here is from genome assembly GCF_055883805.1 of Amblyomma maculatum. Classification (NCBI taxonomy): domain Eukaryota; kingdom Metazoa; phylum Arthropoda; class Arachnida; order Ixodida; family Ixodidae; genus Amblyomma; species Amblyomma maculatum. The sequence continues at coordinate 242,746,637 of NC_139344.1, forward strand.
TTACCAACTGGTGCACTGGCTGGCAGATGACACTTAATGCAATGAAATCTGCTGTCATGTCAATAACTAGAAAGAAGCATACATCAAGATTCCAGTACACTATAAATGGCAACCCTATCGCTGCAGTTAATGTACATAAATACTTAGGCGGCCTATTAATAACCTGTGACCTCAGATGAAACGCCCACATCAATTATATAACCTCAACAGCACTAAAACGGCCACTTTTTTATCAGGCGACACCTCAAAATAGCTTCTTATAAAACTAAATTACTAGCTTACAATGCACTGATTCGCTCTGTCCTCGAATATGCTAATGTCGTCTGGTTTGCTTTTACCAATCAAGACATAAATAAAATTGAAGCAGTACAAAGGAAGGCAGTTAAGTTCATATTCAATAAATACAGAACAACCGACTCACCAACTGAAGTAATGATAAGACAGGGAATAAAAACACTTCAAACCCGAGCTAAAATCGCACGCCTCAAACTCCTGTACCAACTACTTTATCTACACTTAAAAGTTGATCCTGCTAAATACATCGCTTTCTCTGCAACTAGACCGACACGTAATAAGCATTCAAATACGCTAACTGAATATCACTTCCACACTGACTGCTTCAAATACTCATTCTTCCCTTTAGACACAAGAGAATGGAACAGCCTGAGTTCATCTGTTACTAATTTATCTTCGTTTACTAAGTTTGCAATCGCAGTGGAAAGATATCTAACTTATTAGTAAAAAGTTCTTTTATGCTCATATTCTCGGTATGCCGCCCGTTCGACTCTTCTGTTCCTTGTGATTTACGCGTATACATATAAAAACAGTACGTCTATGTTTTTTTCTTCTCTTAGTGTAGTGTAATACATGTATAATTCTCGTTCATATTTGCTTCATATTTGTTTTTGTTTGTATAATATGTTTCACCATTTTTGCATATGCATTTTACATTCTTGATTTGCTTTGTGCATATGATCATGTCACTGTGTGTTCCTTATATGCTCTATATACTTCCACATACTGTACTAACATATGCCCGCCTGCGAAAATCCCGAATGGGTTTAGCAGTATCGGTAAATAAATAAATAAATAAATAAATAAATAAATAAATAAATAAATAAATAAATAAATAAATAAATAAATAAATAAATAAATAAATAAATAAATAAATAAATAAATAAATAGATAAATAAATAAATAATATAAAATCAGTACCTTGAGCCGCTGTTGTTGAATATTTTGCGCATTTGGTAACCGCAAGAAGAGCATAATTACGCGTGCACTGCAGTCGCGGCTACGTGCCCTACAAGAAGGCGTCGATTTCCAGCGCCCCTGAAGGCGGAATTCGAAGCACAGGGATAAAAGCGGACTGCCTCCAGCCTAAAAGAAAGGTTCAAAACATTCGAGCATGATCTATGCATCGAAATTAAGTGCCTGTTTTAAGCGCCACTGTAGACTCCACAACCCTCCCCCTAGTTTTGGTGCTGCTCCTTGCGGCCGCGCCGTGCTAAATGAATGCGCCTCGCGACGCTTTAGGATAGCCACTTTTACCGAGCACTTAGCATTCGGTAGCCCGAGTGGGTAGGTGGATGTTAGGGTGGCCGGGTTGCGAGCACCACTTAGGGTCGAGCGACAAAACTAGGTGTTCACCGCCATGATCTCCGAGATCACCCCCGCGCGCTCGGAAGCCATGTCGCTGCGATAAATGAATGAGCGAGGCGCTTCTTCGCAATGAAGCGCACGCATCGCGTGCCAGAAATCGCAAGCGCAGATCGGCGCGCATGTAAAAGCGCAATGTGTGAAACGGGAGTCTTGCGATGCAAGCGCTTCTTAGCGGAAAATCGCTTCATCGCGGCGAACGCCTAGTTTTTGGTCGCCCCGCGAAGCGGCGCTAATAACGCGGACTTTTATGCATTTCATGCTTTATATAATAAATATGGAACGGAGGATATAAGAAAGTAACCTAGGTCTTAACCTGTCATATAGATTAGGCAGAAAGGCGGTAGAGCAGCGCCTCCCCGGTTTAATGTATGCAGACAATATTGTGCTGTTAGCAGATGGTCAGGAAGAATGGCAAACTCTAGTTAAGTATTGCGGAGACGAGCTCTAGGCTTCAGTTTTAGCGCAGTTAAGTCGGGTATGATGATTTTCACGCCTCAACTGATCAGGCTCTTAAAATATAAGGCCATGCAATACCCAGAGTGGCAGAATAAAAACCTCTCGGGGTATGGGTAAATGAAGGATTGGCATGCATACATAGAAAAGCATGAGAAATCAATTCAGGCAAAAGGGCGAATAAATGCCGGGATAATGAAGCATAGGGCATCGTGGGGATACAACAGGTGATAAGGTTTTGAGGGGTATACGGAAAGAAATTATTGTACCCGAGCTTACCTTCAGAAATGCAGTTTTGTGCCTAAAATCAGAGGTACAGTCGACATTAGAAATAAATCAGAGAGCAGTCGGACTATTAGCACTGGGTGCCCACGACAAAACCACAAATGAGGCGGTACAGGGAGATATGGGCTGGGTATCTTTCGAAGTACGGGAAGCTCAGAGTAAAATATTATATGGATAAATTGGATAAATTCTATGTAAAAAATTGGATAAATTCTATGGAAAACAAACAGAGTGTGGAACTATACCGAAAGCGGAAAAAGCAGGTCAGGAAAGAAGCTTTGTTTTAAAACTCAAGAAAGTGCCTTACTTTTTGAAGCTAGATCAGGGTGCCTTAGAACACGCAGCTACAAAAAAAAAAAAAAAATAACCATGAAGATGACACATGTGCAGTATGTGGTAAATCCATAGAAACAATTAACCGTTTTATATTCGAATGTAATGGTATCCATCCGGAAGCCTAAGCAGACGCAGTCACTTTCTGAAGCTCTGGGGTTTAGATATACCAGTGGCCGGCTGAATGAACCTGCGGTGGAAGCTAACAATAAACGATTGGAATATTGGTGGCTTAAAAACAGAAAAGTGACATAATGTTACTCATGTAGAAACAAAAATTCAATAAATAGAATGATGGTATAGTTAACCAATTTAAAACAATAATTAAGATATAGGGGATAAAATGAGCATGATAGCAACTGCTACCACCCCGTTTCAAAGGGGACGCTCCTATATTCCATCCATCCATCCACATCCATCCATCCATCCATCCATCCATCCATCCATCCATCCATCCATCCATCCATCCATCCATCCATCCATCCATCCATCCATCCATCCACATCCATCCATCCATCCATCCATCCACATCCATCCATCCATCCATCCATCCATCCATCCATCCATCCATCCATCCGTCCGTCCATCCATCCATCCATCCATCCATCCATCCATCCATCCATCCATCCATCCATCCATCCATCCATTCATCCACATCCATCCATCCGCATCCATCCATCCATCCATCCATCCATCCATCCATCCATCCATCCATCCATCCATCCATCCATCCATCCACATCCATCCATCCATCCGCATCCATCCACATCCATCCATCCGCATCCATCCACATCCATCCATCCATCCATCCATCCATCCATCCATCCATCCATCCATCCATCCATCCATCCATCCATCCATCCATCCATCCGCATCCATCCACATCCATCCATCCATCCATCCATCCATCCATCCATCCATCCATCCATCCATCCATCCATCCATCCATCCATCCATCCATCCATCCATCCATCCATCCATCCATCCATTTATATAACAATCTTGAATGACCGCGCCGGAGCGAATGAGTCAAGGGCATGGAAAATAAGGAGGTTATGTCCAAACAATTAAAATATATATACTCGTTAAATATTAGCTACCACAAGAGCCTCTCCGATTTGATTACTCCTGCTTTTGTCACGCGTACGTCAACCACATTAAACCCCGCCAGAGAATGGTGTCCTTGTTGCGACCCCCCTTTTAGTTCACCTTTCTCTGTCTTAACCTTGACCATCCGACGCCACAATCGCTTAGCAGATTTGTCCACATTTGTCCAATATGTATCAACGGTTTACTATGGTTATATTCCGATTATTCTTGCCATTCATCGTTAGCTCAAGCGACCCCACGTCTTCGCTGTCACTTAAATCTGCCAGTCGGCCCAGTGGTAAATAAGAACAAAATATACATAGAAAAAATACCACGTCCCCGTTGTTTTTGTGTGGTACATGTGGGCCGAATTCATAGTTTTTTTCCGGCCAACTGAACTAAAACGTATTGAAGTTTACCGTGTAATTAATTATATATAGCATAAAGATGGAAACGAAAAGAGAGAAAAAGCTATCGAGCAGGATAACCAAGCAAAACTAATAAACCCCACAGCACGCGCGACTTTTCTCTGATACCCGCATCAATAGCAGCAGTTTGTTGCTTTAAGTCACGTTCGGTCAAAAAGGCGGTGCTCGACCGCGTGTTTTCATACGACGCTATACAACAGTCGCTGCATTAATATTTTTTTCCGCCATTGCTCGATTTCGCCGTAAAGTTGTTTGTCATCGGCTTGCTCAAACGGCGACGTTCCGTCGCGCCCTATTTTGACGCATACTGCTTTTCGTTTCTCCTGCCATGAGTGGTTATACCTCTCCCAGCCCTGCGAAGAACTGGCCGAGCAAGCAGCTTCGGGAGGCTCATTGCGAAGCACGTGTATACGCAGCCAGCGACTGCGCACAGTTGAGTGTCGTGAAGGGTGCCGTCGCGGCCAAAGGAGCGACGATTTCTCGCGCCCTTTGCGCGCCGAATAAACAAACTTGCGCGGGTCTCCTTCCCCCCTTTCCCCTGGCTGACCTGGCGCGAAGCTGAAGGGTGCCTTCAATGGGCCGCCGTAATGAACTACCGCAGCCAGGAGTCGACCCGAAGCCGTCTTCTGAGCCGCAATCCATAACGCCGACCCAACGGTCGAGTATCCCGCGCACCTCTGTGGGCTTTCCAACGGCGAGGAATGCGGCGACCTGCGTTCCCACCGTGCGCGCTCATGTCTTCCGCGGCCATGGTGCCTGAATTGATCGCCACGGGAGCACTTTTACTCTCGCTGGCCAGAGGTAGTATGTAGTCTGGAGCTTGGAGGCCTCTTTAAAGGGTCTTTATTGCCTCTGCGCCCAGTGGCAACTTATTAAGTTCATCCCCTCCGGAGGAGGCCTGACGACGGAAGTGGCGACTACTTCTGCTGCTCTGTGCGCGCAGGCGCACTCGACTCGCATGCCCTACCTCATCCATTAGGAGATAGTCTAGCTGGTTGAACAGACAGGGGCTAGGACAAAACCGTTGTCGTTTATCCGTACTGCCTTTCGTGGATGATACGAATGCGATTCAGAGAGGCTTCCGTGTACATGCTTATTAAGGGCTTTGTCCAGTGAATAACGAACAATGTATCTGTTTTTCTTTTACTTAGCGCATCCTAACTCTGATGAAGTATGGGTTGCTTATTTTTCGGACAGTAATATTGAAGGGAAGCTTGGCTCAGTCGCTTATATGTTCAAATGCTTATCCCAAGGTCGCAGGTTCGAATCCAGCGGCATTGGCTGCATTCTTGCGGAAACAAAATGCTAAAAAGCCTGTGTACTCTGCGGTCAGAGAACGTTAAAAGAACAGATGATCCAAAATTAATTCTGAAACCTCCACTACGGCTTCCCTGATAGCCCGAGTTGCCTTGGGTTATTAAACCCCACTATCATATTATTTCGTACCGCACTGTGCCATACCATATCTTTACACACAATAAAATCTTCCTGTTTATTGAAAGCAGTATTTTTTACCGGTAAAAAACTGTTTATGCACGTCTTCTGCATTTTACACATTGCGTCTTATACCTGGTCATGCAAGCACCTTTAGTCGCATTATACCCGCAACTATTCAACGGCTTGGCGTACCAACTATACTCGGGGTGGAAAGCTCCGCGTTTATTTTAACTAGTTTCCGCAGGTGATGGGGAAGCCTGTGCAAATGTGATGACTAAAAATTTGCTACTACCATTGGTATTTTATATTTTTTTCGGTCACCTGCCCTTGCTGTGAAGGAAGAAATAACAGAGTTTCTTATCTCTAACAAGATTTTCACCCACCCAGACTAGCATGACCTGCGCATAATCTGCCCTGGGGCTATTTTCCGTTGCACGAGAGCACGATTTCTTCATAGCATTTGTGAACCTCCAAAAGAGTTATGTTGGCTTTGCTGAGCCAAGGATGTGCGGAACTGAAAGGTAAATTCATTTTTTTCATGTCATAGTATGACAGATGCAGCGCGTGTGGCAATTTTAAAACCGGTGCCTCAGGTCTACAGTAGATGAGCAAACATCGAGACAAATATGAAGAGAGGAATCAAATGAGAGAGAGAGACGATGGCAATACAGCTGAGGTAAGTGAATTATATACCGCTCACAATAGGCAAAAATCGGAAGAAGGTAAAAAAAGTAATTCCTGGAGGGAGGCGGGCACTTAAAGAGTCCTTGAAATGCTACTTTCGGTAAAAATGAAAGAAATCCATAGAGGTGGTCTCCGTGGTATTTGAGTCAAGTTATAAAACTTTGCGTGGAGCTGATAATCTGCAAATAATTTTCAAAAAGTGCTCCTGGTTACTGCTCGCAACCGATTTGGGCGACACTCAGCCGCGCGAAAAAACCTCCCCACTGACGTCATTGGGGCTGCTGGGCGCGTCCGCTCATTAGACGCTCCTGGGCTACGTGGGCGAGACAGGGCGTGGTGGGGCGCCGTCGCGACTTGTTTTTATTTATTTTTTTTTCGTGTGCGCCGGCGTGGGCTGACTTGAGGGGCAGAAAAGGAGCATCATTCTTGATCGTCCATAAGTTCGGGGCTAATGAAGCCAGCTTGAAAAATTTTTTCGTTGCTGAGGAGATTTACGGGATACCTATTGCTAATGCGCTTTTTATAATTTCAGTAAATTGTTTCGATGATGCGAAAGAATTTGTGCCTGCGTTTCTTTGTTTGGTGGCCTGTTGCTATTTCTGTTGATGGTTACGTTTATGCGTGGGGCTTCGCCCCAACTTTGATTCAACTGCGTCATGCGTTTTTCAACTACCAATTGCGTTTTTAAGACAACGTCCTTTCACCAGAGGCGCCTGTTTACTCAGTTTCGAACATCGAAGCGTCTGAGGGCAGTTCGTTTTTGGTGCGGGGAGTGTATGCTGCCCTGTAAAAGCCGCCTAGTTGGCTGCCGCATCTCGATGTTTGCCTCCTCGAATTTTGACATGCTATAATAGGGAATTACTGGGTTATGCACTATTCAGCCCGGAGGTTTGAGGCATGAACTTAGTTTCTCTTTCAGGGATGTGTTTCCACGCAATAAAGAACAAAAGAAAGCTTCGTTTCGGAGTGTCAGCGTCCCCGTCTCGTTCGCCGGTGGGTTGAGCTCGATTCACATATAAACCGCAATTTTCTTTTCTTATTCTAAAATCAGTTTGGCCCACACATTCTGGTGACAGGTCCTGTCACGGCCTTCATGAGGCAAGCAGGGCTTTCGCCTGAAAATGTTCCTTTAATGCGAAGTACGAAATGCACAGGTATGTGCAAGGAAGAGGCGCACTGTGGAAAAAGTTACGTGGCCTTTGCGCTTTAGGGAGGAGAGCAGGTCGCCATATTAAATTGGTGTATTATTATTATTATTATTATTATTATTATTATTATTATTATTATTATTATTATTATTATTATTATTATTATTATTATTATTATTATTTGTTCGGACTCCGGGTAATCACAGCGCTTTTAAAATCAAACGAAAAGCTTGACTTTCTAAACTCAGCTTCTGAACACAACTTACTCGCAGTATCACGACAGCTTTGTTCCGAGGCGTGCAGTATCAAGTAAGCATAGGTTCCAAGGCGTCCAATCATATGCCGGTTTGTAAAAAGTCAGCTTAGCCCAGCCGACTCAGGCAACAAATAAATTTCACTCACCACAGCTTACCCTGTGAGGTGTTTCCGTAAGTGATAAAATGTATGGTTGGCTAACGTCGGAAACGAGACAGGATTACGGCAAGGGCAGTGTCTTCTGCGTCTGTGTCTCTCAGTACACATGTAGGAACGCGGTGACAATGTCTGAGTGGATCTGCATATAGTTCACGTTAACTATAAAGATGTTAAGAGCGGAAGATAGAGAGACGTGGAGCGAACAGCAGTTGTTACCAAACTATAGGACACCGCATCGTCGCTCCCTGCACAGGGAAGCCCTCAGGAATATCGGAAACTTCGGCGCTGTATCGTTTTACCTGCATTGATTTTCATTGACCGCGCCTACATAATGCGTAATATCGGTCCTCATGGGGCGGCAGCAAAGATACGGTTTGCGCATGCGTTCTGCTAGTTTCGTAAATTTGTCGCCAAGGCTGCAGGGACGACGTCGGGGCGCACGGGATAAAGAGGCATAGGACGATGGTGTTTACTCGAGCACTGAGAAAATAAAATTACTACAAAGCTGCCACTGGCTGCGTTGACAGCCTGCCGAGCAAAGAGACGACGTTACTTCGTAGAAACGGGGGCAAAAACGCGATCGGAATGTTTGCGCATTGCTGCGACAGAGGAAGGACAACAAAAGGTATGGCGAGAGAGCGAGGACTATACGAATGTTTACAGATGGGAATTCGCGGGAAAAGTTGACGCCATCGTTCTGGCGAGTGCGCGAGGATTAAAAGCTCGCGCTTCCTGCTCATCTGCGCGCGTTTTCTACTTTGTTCATCCGCGGTGAGTACAGCTGCGCCCAACTCAGTATTCATCTCTTCGTAAATTATTTAAAGCTCCTGCGCGCAAGTCTACGGGCACGCGTGCTTTCGAGGCTTGGAATGTTGCGTTTGCAGCTTCGGACAAAAAAAAAAAAAAAAACTAAGGGAAATTTCTGTGCGTAGGGACGCGTAGACGCCATTGTTAAAAAGATTTCTCTCCCGGAATCAGCTTTGTTCCAGTTAACTTTAAAACTGTAAACCACTCTGCGCGTTCAGGTTGTGCCGAAACTGAAAATGGTCTCGATGCTTTGTTTGCTCTCTTCCTGGCTGCCGCTGTTTCACGGGTTTTGCGTCTACGTTTCCTCTGATAAAGTGCTGGAAAAAGAAACGCTAATGCAATTTAATTTTACTTGGTAAGGGCCGGAATGTTGGAAGATTGATTATGGAGCTCTTGTGCATACCTAGAAGCACATGTCTGCGATATTTTCTTTCTTTTATCGCACTCAATAATAGTTTCAGCTTTCAAGCGATATTTCTGTTTCAAGCCTGACTTTCACTCAGTATGTCAGCTCCATTGCATCCGCATTCTCTCTCACTATTTTGTATTTTTCACTTCACGTTCACAGTGGCAAACATAGTGTGGAACAGGAGTAAGGTGGAGCTGTGATTATAAACTTTTTGACGAAGGCTGTGCATTCTCAATCTACAAGGATCGTTTACCTTGCATGCTACCGAGTGCGTTCATAAAACCACAGCGCCTTTCATCCTTACCGCATCTTTCGTTATCATCGTCAAAAAGAAGACCATACGCACAATGGAGGTCCAGACCTGCGGCTGCGGCCGTAATTGCGATGTTTCAAAAGTGCGCTGTGCTCTCTGTAAATCGCCGGAACTCGACAATATTCTACTCTCTCGTCCGAAGAAGCGCTCTCATCACTTCCTTCTCTCGCAAGTGACGGTGACTTCAATTGGCTACTTTTTACTGAGCCAGCCGCTCACAACCTGTTCTCGCCTCTGCAGCACTCCTACACAGGTGTGTCTGCAGCACCAACTCTGCGCTGGGCCTATATGCCACGCAGATGTCTAAAGACACAGCTCTTCGTAATGGAATCGCGGAGGTTCGTCACCATCTAGAATAAAGTACGAGAACAGTGCCTACCTCACCCACACAGAGGAATTTCAAGTGGTAACTACCTTCAGAGGAACAATCAGCACAGGGCCACATGCCACGTACCTATACTTCCCGTTAACCGTGCACACCTCGAGGGTGGACAAGATGAAGTAAGCGACTTCCCGCGGTTTTGATGACGCTGAAGAATGCGATGAAACGACTGTTTTTGGAACGCTTGTATACCCTTTCCAATTCTTTGAACTTTCGCTGTAATTCAGGACATGCCGCTCCCTATTACGGCGATGGTGGTCGATCCACTTGCGGCCGTCTGAAAAGCTCGGAGTGCACTTCTCGAGGAAGTGGAGCAGCCTGCTAAGTGACGCAGACAGCGCTTATATCCTGATGCACTCCAGCTAGGACAACAAGGACTACGATATCGAGACTCTTCAGACGGAATGCGAGGATAATACTATGCTGATGGCTACACTGACTTAAAGTGTATTAGCAGGGAACACGATACTGGAGCTTCCTATACTCTATCGACGACATGAGGTGACCTAATCAGAGGCAATGAACCTGCCTACAGCTCGAAGCTTCCGCGCCCAGTGAGTCGTGAGTGCGAACGAGCCTTTTCACAATAGATGTCCACTGTGCATCTGCTTGGAAGTGCTCATTTTTATTCCACTCAGCCAAGCACGTCAACTGGCTACAATCTATGGTACTGATGTAGCCGTGGAAAGTTAGACGAGCCTATACCGGCGAAGATTTGACAAATGAAAGTAGCGTTGCTCTTTTATCGCCTTGGAAACTCTACAGCCTCGTATCAGTCTTTTACAGCGGTCAGTGAGAGAGGCTCCCTTAAGTGGGTCACACATAATCCTGCCCACCTCCATTGCCGAGTAAACCAGGAGTGAACATTCATCATTAAATAATTCCGTTGTTTTCTCTCTGCCGGTACATGTCAACCCTGGTTGTGCAATTAATAATAATAAATTACGAAAACACCAAAACACCGCAGACACTGGGCCATGTTAGCGGTGTTTGAGACAACGCGACCGCAGGCTCAGGGTGTATCGAGGCCCGTAATGGCGCAGCCAGTGAGGCAGGTGCGCTGAGGTATTCCAGCTGCCGGGGGCTCATGGCGGCTCATTTAAGTTCTTCTCGTATTTGGTGGCTCACAATAAATCTCATATAAAAAGAGAGTTTCCTATTTGCAAGAAAATGCTGAGTGGCAACTGGATCGCGAAGTAATCATACCTTTCATCTTCCCCACCCCCTCCACTCCCACTTCCCCTTTTAATCACGCCCCTCCGCGAAGTGAATCGCATTCATGTATCTGACTTGAATTACTAGTCTCGCTGTAGCAGCACTCAGTGGGCTGTGTAACCTGGCGCCTTGGTTCAGGAATGATAATGCTACGTCTTCGAGTCGATCGCGTTTACTTTCACTTCCGCAGCGCCTGCACAACAGCAGAGAGCTCTGTAGGCAAACACTCGCATCTGTACATTTACCTGCCGTAACCTCTATGCTCTACCAGCCGTCTCAGCAGCTATGGTGGGCGCAACCAAGACACTCATCTCTTTAATCTGATGACTGCTATACATTTCGTCGCCTCTGCGTTTCGTTCCTTCCATCGGGTTACCACGCGGCGCTACACCAAACGGCTATAGGCAGGTCACGCTGGGCGGATGCTGTGCCGGGCCTGTCCTCTACGCGCAGGAATCGATGACACCCATTCAGGTTGTTAACTGCACGCAGATCATTCGCCTCGCTCTGAAGGTTCCTTCTCCCAAACCAGAGGTACCAATGCGCGAGATTCTAGCAGGTGCGGCTGCGACCCTGTCTATATGTCATCGGTGGAACACAAATTGCTGCCAACGTGTAGCAAGTGCCCCCACCGTGGTTCTTCAGCAGACGGCGGTGATGTGCGACTCTTGTGGACTTCCGCTTCTTCAGAAAGGCGGGCCAGCGACGGGGCATCGGAATTCCCGATGTCGACATCAAGCAACTCTTGCATTATACCATTTAGAAGGTTACATCACGAAACTGCAGTCTGCACTCTTCCTTAGTGCTTTGTCGATCGTACACACCAATCCCCCTTTTTCTAAACTTTCGCTCAGTGGCGCACTCGTAGCCCTCCTCAAGACAACGTATGCATTTCATGTCCGCAAAGAGTTCAAATATATCGCTGTGAAGGTGATTCTAAACAATTTGTGGAGAGAAAAAAAAAAGCGCTTATTAAACTTTTTTTTTTTTTTTTTTTTTTTTTTGTGACGACGTGAGCATTTACTAGAATAAAAGCTAGCGCGAAATGATGAGGTCGGAGGAAGAACACAAAGACGAACGCTACTAACAACCTTTATTTTCGCAGTAGTTAACAATATATAGACCTACACATCGCATGCGCACATGAAAATTGGGCAACCACAGCCTTTTTAGCAGAAAAGGAAATCTACTGACATATCTAATAATCGCTGAAAGACCGGTAACAAGATAATCAGCCGAGAAAGGGCGCCAAAAACAACCACCGAAGAAACCTAAAAAAAAAAATGTATCACCAACTAGCCCAGCAACAAGTTTTTTTGAATCAGCATTTACATAACTTTCACTTGCAAGACTGGTGAAGTTTCACTGTAAAACGGACCAGTGATGACTATTGATGCCTTTGTACACATGCACGCAAGGCCTATGGTGTGGTTCCTGCAGATTCCACATTTCTCTGCTGCAAAAAAGAAAAGCGCCCAAATGTTTCGTGGTATCTTCCAGAACATGAAAGGTACGGTACAAACATGTGTGTCCTGTCTTAGCGCCTCTGCAGTCAAAGACGTACAAGTGAGGTCGAAATGCTACTCAGCACGCTTCTGGTGATTATCAGAACATTTCACACGCGTTCCGTAAAGAGATATGATGATTACCTAGGCCTAAACGCGAGCGCGCCAGCGGCATGTACTAATGTATAAGGTATTTCCTAATATTCACTTGGTAACGCGTGTCTTAACGCCGAGACTTGCTAGGTGCCATTATGGCAGGGACGTGTATTTGTTAAAATACAAAAATTTAAGACTGATGCACTGAAAATAAGAAACAGCCTCAGGAGAGGTTCCAATGGAATTGCATCCTATACCTGTTTGCTGCAGACCACAAACTGTAGAGGAAAATAAGCGGATGGAGACAGACGAAGAGGTTAAGGAGAACACTAAAGACTGTGGGGAATGAAAAAAAAAAAAAAAAAGAAAGAAAAGAAAACATGACACGCGTGCAAAAAGACACGAATCTGCTTTCGCGGCGAATGAGCTTCCCATCGACGTCAGGAAACAAAACAGAGGGTGCAATATATGCTGACGGGCATGAAGAGTATTGGAACGATGGCGAGCGCGCCGGGCGGACAGCAGCTCACGACTGAAAGCAGTGACCGTTCTGGGATCCGGCGCGCTGATCAGCCTGATTAAATTAGCGGCACCTGGAAAGGGCGAAGGGAGTGGTCCGCACCTGCAGTTCTCTGGGACCTCGGCAGGTGTTGGACAGCGCGCATGAACACCGGCGAATCAATAAGATCGACCGGGGCATCAAAAACAAGCAGGCCGGTTATTAAATTTTCCACGCCAACGAAAATATGCGCAGGAACGGGGAGACGAGAGAAAAAAAAAAGGGGGGGGGGGGGGGGCGTAAAAGGGAAAGAAAGGACACGTCAAAACAGGAGAGAGCAGGAAATGAAGGAAGAGCTGACGAGTCACTGGAAAGGGTTTCTCTTGGCGGCGCCGCCGCGCCCGCTGTTGGCGCTCAATAAGGTGTGCACCGCGATTGTGGTTTCGGCCCGTGCCGACGCTCGATGCAACGCTTGCGCAAGCTACGTCGGAACACCCGGGACCGCTCGCGGCTTTTCACTCGCGTGTCACTGTTTTCTCATCGCCGCCGACATTCTTTTATTCGCGCCTCACTCCTCCTGGCACAGCCTGAAATGAGCTGCTTCTCCGCGGCCGGTCGTGTGTGTGCTCCAGGTACCCCTTTCTAAACTCCTCGCGACAACTATTTGTGCTGACCGACCGAAAGCTCGGTATCGATTCAGGAAGGTCTTTGACCCCCTCACCCCACCCCCTCCTTTTTTCTTTTTTTTTTCGCTTAGATCAAAGTACACACCCAAGGCGAGAAAGTTCGCTTCAAGAAAGTTTGCATAGATCGAAGAGCTTAATTAACCGGTGGACTTTGTGTGTGGCCCTAGCTGCCCGTGCCTCCACCGCTGTAACGGAAAAAGGGTAAAATAGCGCGCCTTAATTTCAGCAAAAGTGGGACTTCCCTCCACCTTCGGCCCTACTGCCCTCTCTCCAGAGCAAGAGGAAATGGAAGCGAAAAGCAAGCTTTGGTTGTCTTTTTTTTTTCTCTCTCTCTTTCTCTCTCTGTTTAATAACTTGCCCGAAGCGCTTCAGCATTACAGGAATACACATGGCGTCGCCAGCTTCTGAAGTTAGCAGAGGAAATTGCATCTCGTTTATTCTTAATGTCCGAGGAGAAAAGTTTGCTTTCGTAACGAAATCGAATTCTTGGACTTAATCATAAAGTGGCGCGACTGGCCCCTTTTTCTCCCTTTGCTTCCTTCTAACTGCGCTTATAACACTGCACTTCACTTGTTGACTTGCTTTTTTGTTGTTTTTGTTTTACATTTTAAGCTTTTTTTTTTTAATTTTTGATTCCTCGTACAAGCGACAGGAGGCCGGTACTAAAGGCTATGTGAAAGCCTGACAAAGGTCCCTGCCCCCACACAGATTCTGGCATTAAAAATTAAAAACATGTATCAGTAACAGTTTGTCATTTCACACACTGTTAAGATAAGCACGCACATAATACCGACAGTAAAAAATGGTTACAATTATTTCTACCATATACTAATTACACAAAAAAAATTTAATCTCAAAATCATACATTTCGCACAAAACATTTTCATCTACATGGAACAATTTAAGAAAATATAATTGATATGAATACACATGGACAGTTCCTATAACTTATGAAAAACAACCTACTGAGATGGCTGCACACACTAAGAAAAATAAGTGCTCAAAACAACAAGATATGCGGATTGTATTCTGAAAGCCACGTTCTGCATTGCCTGAAAGCGCACATAAGATGGTATCACATAAAAGATTGTGAAATCTGAGAAGTTATTCAGTTCCGAAATACAGGTCCTGTGATAGAATAAGCGTTTACGGAATTTCAAGCCAACGGTAGATCAAGCGTCACTGACGCTAGTAAGCTGTTAAATAAAATTGAGCCTATAGGTTTGAGAGGTAACGCGGTAACTGCATCCACTAAAAAAAAAAAAGAACGATATTCCATCAGATGTAAAGTCGCAAATTACACTTCTATCGCACTTCCCACGCATGGCTCGTACATAAATATGTTTTTAAATTATATGTGTTCAAACCGATACCATGACCAAGTGACCAAGTGGTGTGAAGGATGGCAGATTACTATTAATGTTAAAAAAATCAGTTTCTTTATCCGTAAGCAGAAAGGCACACCAATCAATTTTTCAGTACACAGTAAACAACATTCCTCTTGCTTCGGTGTCCGAATATAAATATTTAGGCATAACATTGACCTCTGATCTCAGATGGGATTCTCATGTTAACAATGTCACAGCAACCGCCTTAAAACAGTTATTTTTCATTAACAGACGCCTCAAACTAGCACTTTCGGAAACAAAGCTCCTTGCGTATAAGACATTTGTCAGACAAATTCTAGAATATGCCAGTGTTGTTTGGTTTCTTTTCACTAGCAAGCCTATTAAAAAAATAGAAGCAGTGCAGAGGAAGGCGGCCAGATGTATATTTAATAAACACGGGTTGACAGACTCACCAACAGAGCTACTCAAACACGCAGAACTACCAACCCTTCAAAACAGAGCAAAGCAAGCGTGCCTTAAAACCATGTACCAACTCATACACAATCAATTAAAAGTCGACGCTTCAAGATACATATCAAAATCACAAACGCTATAAACACGTAATTATCACATACACACTCTAAACGAGTTTTCATTCCGTACTGACACTTTCAAATATTCATACTTTCCTCGTGCTATACGCGAATGGAACACCTTGAACACATCCATTGTTAGTGATCCATCATTAAGTTCCTTCAGCACACGTGTGGAAAATCAACTACTTATATCTCAGTAATTATTGAGTTCTTATGTAGTTATTCCTTCCGTTTGTGTTTTCGCTTGTGGTATTATTTGTCCGCCAAATTCTTGTCACATGCTTCTCATTCTGGTTTAATTACTATAAGTATCTTCTTATGTATAATTTCGTATCATATTTTTTATGTACTTCGATTAATTACCATTGTTATTTTTTGGGCCTCTGTACCTTTGAATGCCCTCCCTGTTACGATCCCTGATGGAATTAACAGTCCCGAATAAATAAATAAATAATAAATTATATAGACTTCTCCGCATAGGCCCCAATACAGCCACGTTGAACGCGGCTGCCCACCAACATCTATCGAGGAAGTATCGGCGCTTGTTAAGTATTGACAGGTCCGACGTCAAAAGAAAGGAATGGCCGCCATGACAAGAATGGTCTGTGCGCGGCAGACATTCACCGGCGCGTGAACAGTTGCTCTACAAATGCCCGAAAATAAAAAAATATTCGTTTCATCTTCGGCTGCGTACAGCGTATCCTTATACAGCACGTGCGTGAAAAAACCAGCGGCAAGGATGCGTTCACAGCAGAAGACGTATGCAGGACGACGCTGGAAACTCCCGTGTAGTTCTCGTTGTGAACGCGTCCTTTCCTCAGTTTCTTTTTTTACACATCATGCACCACCTTGGCCAACAAGCTACGCATCTTCAATACTTAACATATCCGTCGGGCAACTGTGAACTCCTACTGCGCACCTGCTCAGCTCTATAGGATCAGAAAGGAGTCAGGCAGGTGGAAGGTGGGTGTCTAGGTGGCGGCTGGCATTTCGGCAGCCGCGAGCACCATGGCCATGGATGTATTCGGCGAAGCCGTCGCCTGCCGTGGCTAGGTCGGCTGCATGCACTGCGTGGCTCGTGCCTCTTGCACATTCTGCTTTTTGGCTCATGGAACATACCCACGAGGGCCAGGGTTCAGTGAGTACAGCCAAAATTACTGCATATACTGGATTAGTTTAATGAATCAATGATAGGCTAAAGAAAACAAAACATATGACTCAAAATAGTACAATTGAATAAAAGGAAAAATACTGAGGTAAGTTTTTTTAAGTTTGTAAATTTTGAGAACAATTGCGCATGCTGATAAGGTTGATGTGCCTTCTTTATCTTTACTCTCTGAATGCAGATCAGACATATGCGCAGAACAAATATAGGCTCATGCACCGCATCAAACCTGCTTACTGATCCATCTTGGACTACATTCTGGCGCCAAGTTCACTATTTTCAGGTTCAGCCTCATTTACGCTGGGTGATGACAGAGGTTACAACACGTTATCAGCTTGTGGCTGACTTCAACTACGATCACTGCAACGAAAATTATCTCTCGCCAGGAGGATCTTCTTTGATTGCGACGTATTCTTTGCAAATGACACACCATGTGTACGGGTCCCTTTACATAAAGGCACTCTGACGGCCATGAGCCCGAATTGAAACCATGGAGTTCAGTGTTTCTTCGCCTTTTTAATAGCACTCTGCGTAATCTCCGAGGTAATTTGATTTCGAAAACGTTTTCAATTATCCGTTTGTATTTGAAGAGCTTTCGAAGTCATGGCGGATGTAATGTGTTACATCACAGCATTAGTTCGCCCCAATAGAGACTGTCCCCGCGGCTTTATTTTCCAAACAAGCGGAATCTGAATAAAAAAAAAAAATCTGCCATATGTACAAAAAGACTGGCTGTTCTCATGCCAAGGGCAGTGAGTAAAAGCCTTCAGGAGGTCAATGACTTCCATAAAATATCTCCTGTCAAACGGTCAAACGAATACTTCAAGCAATTTCTGGCTGGAGTCACATTTAGGTGTCGCCAAACGTTCGTGCTGCTTGGTGTGGCAGCTAACCTGCGCCAAGATCTGTAAGAACCGCATGTGTAATACGCCTGTCGAACTAGCGTGCCGTACTGTAAAACACGTAAAGTAATGAAACTTAAAGTATATCCGACACACACACACACACACACACACACACACACACACACACACACACACACACACACACACACACACACACACACACACACACACACACACACACACACACACACACACACACACACACACACACACACACACACACACACACACACACACACACACACACACACACACACGCACGCACGCACGCACACGAACACGAACACGCACACACACACAATTAGGGGGACACTTAAGCTCTCCGCTGTAAGGGTATGTCGCGACAGCAAACGCTCACGGACGATGCGTTTTTGTTTTTTCACTTTAATATTCTTTTTTTTTCTCTCTTATAGCTAGGGGTTGGAGGTTTCGGTTTTTATGTTCTCAGAATTTGGCTGACTTTTTTCGGTGTTTATTTGCAAGCACAACTTCCGTTTTCTTTTTTTTCTGTTAATATTATTTTCTGTTGAAGAATTGTCGATGTTGTTTTTCGGCGAGAAAAGTGCCATCCGTGTACAGTTAAAAGAGACGTAGAGTTCATTTTGGCATTTTTTTTGCTTGCATGTCTGTTTTATACACTTTTATTTAGTGCACAGTTTGTCATATATACAGCTAAGATTCTGGAAGAAAATGTTATCGACATGATGAAAATTATTGTTATGACGAAACGCATATGAAAAACAAATTCACACTTGTGACGAATGGGTAACTGAAATATTATTTATTTCGATCATTTTTTTTTTCATAAGCCAAATCACTTAAAAAATAAATGAGTGGATGGAACAGGTGAGCGACACAATTGCATGCTATACAAGCTTCTTGAAAATGAAACCATGTATTTCCAACTTATCGCCTCCACGTCTGAATTACTTCATCATATTTTAATAAACGCACATGTACTTTTCTAAGTTATCTTCATTACGTCGCGTCCGCTGGTGTCTGTTCACGAGTCGTAGCTTCGAAGAAGCTCTCTAAACATCCGCGCTAGACACCGGCAGATTCAGAAGGTCAAGTGCTGCAGGAACTAAGCCAGTCCACTTATCCGAGTGTGAGCGCCAAACTGCACGTGGCGCCAACTTCTCGGGAACAATAACGTTTTTGTATTCACATAACTGAGCACCTGACTCTCCTCAATGCCTTTGGTAACAAGGGCGAAGATTGGCTCATAATTTGAGATGTCACTTGACATTTCTGCCTTTACGTTTGAATCCACTATACAAACATTATACCTGAATGTTGCAGTGGAACTGTTGTATGTCATGCAGCCGGATACGTTCCACATTTTTTTCGCGACGGCTTTGCAATAAGACATAAACAGTGAGTTTTAGCTTACCGTGATCCGCGATCCGCGATCCGCTACCGTGATCCGCCACCGCGCGTTCCATTGCGCATGCCCAGACTCCCCTTGACGCCGATAGATGGCGCCACATACTGGATGTCGGCGACATAGGGATGTCGGATCTGTTACTGTTAGTGGACAGTAACAGATGGGCAGCTAAAGTATTTAAATACCTGTACTTAAAAAGCGTTGACTCACAATGAAGGAGAAGAACTAGGAAACAAACTAGTAAGTATGCTAGTCACAAGGACAGAGAAATAAAGAGCATTAAGCAACAGGTGAAAAGCACAGAAGGTAAAAATTGGATACACTCGATGGAAAAGAAACAGAGTGTGGAATTATACCGAAAGTGGAAAATGCAGGCGGTGGAAACTAGCAAAAAACAACTGGAAGATTGGTGGCTTAAAAGCAGAGAAGTGATATAGTGTTGGTAACGCAGAAACAAAAATTTAATAAATAGAATGATGGTTTAGTTAACCAATCTAAATCAATAATTAAGATATAGGGAGAAAAATGAGCATGATAGCTACTGCTACCACCCCGTTTCAAAGGGGACGCTCCTATATTCCATCCATCCATCCAACCGGCACACAGACCTGCCGCGTCGGGACCAATCGGCTTGAGCGCCCCGCCCGTGTGCGGTAGAGAGTCACGGTAACGAATCGCGGATCACGGTAAGCTAAATGTCTCTAATGTCTCGATGAGCTCAGCACGTTGTTCCTCCTCTCAAGGTCTATCTAGCAGGCGTAAACATCAACCTTGTTGATTCATTATCATTAACCCATGGCACCTAGTCAAGACACATCCGAGATGTAAAACGAGCAAAGGTTGTCCTGTGACTCTACGTTACGCAATATGGCCGATATTGTATTTGGGTTCTGTTTCACGAATTTCATTTTAAAGAAAAGGTTGCGAGTTGCCTCACTGCTGGCAATGAAACATTGGAGGTTCTTGCACTTTTAACATTTTGCATCAGAGCGTCACATGTTTATCAGGGTCGTTAAGCGCGGCTACCATTCTTTTAAGTAATGTCGAAATTAGGCTAGTTGGTAGCGATCCATCTAAAACAGCGCACATAAAAAGCGAAACACAGAGAAGAGCAGGACGGACAAGAGCGCACTAGCAACTGACGTGTGGTCGAAGAAACACCTCTCACTCGGTGAGCATGCGCCAGGAATTCAGCACGTGTCTAAAACATAAACCAAATCCAAAACATAATGTAGTTGTGCTAAGAATATAAGGAAGAACCCCCCACTAGCATAACAAGAAAACAAACAAAAACCTAAAACCAAAAAAACCAAACTCAACAATAAGTCATTTTCTCTCCTCAGTAAAACTTTACATTATAGCCCACGGTCTTTTCTCGCCTGTGTTAACGTGGACGAGTACCGGGTAGTTAGAGATATTTAATGAATGGAAGTATCGTGCATCATCCTTATCGAATAGCACTGAAAGCACGTAGCCGTTATTCTTTATTTAATATACGAATTGTACAAAATGCACGAATTGGTTGGATGCGCGCGCCCTTACGCACGTATTGCGAAATACAGGCGTCAGTGATACGGCGAGACTTAGACCAAATACAAATTTAACACCATCTGCAACGAACTTCCTTACGTTTAAAAAATAAGAGGTTTTTTTATTTTTTATTTTTTTTTTCATTACTATGTGCTGCCTACCGGCTGAATTTTGGTGACTGCGGGAGTAGTGACTACGTGATTAAGAATCACCCGAGTTCCATTGTAACGGAAGAAGTAAAAAGGAAATGTTTAGCTGCGCCTTTGTCAAACCTAGAGCAAAATAAATTGCGCGCCAGATTTATTGCCGTTCCTTCTAGGCAACGTTGTACGCACCTTGCATGGTTAGAATTTTTGAGCCGGGAGGCGACGCATATTAAGTTAAATCAAGCTTAACGAATGCAACGCAGACGCAAGAGGACAGGACTGTTACATTGGTGTTCGTGGCGCCCGTTTTGTCTGTATTTTTTCTATGTCCCTGTTCATTATGCTTGGTTTGCCCAAGTATGCAGCACGGACATGGTTCATTAATGTATAACATTATTTCTTTGTGACAGCCGTAAGACCCAGAAATTTTTCGCGCTGAAAGAACGCCGGTGCAAGAGTCACATGCGCACAGACGTTTTCCAGAGGGCATGTGTGCCACCATCTGTGATCACGTGATCTTTCCTGCACTGTGCGCCTTCTGGCGCTGTGGTTATGACGGGCGTCGCACCGGCGCGCGCCGGAACAGGAGTCAGCTGGCTTTGGCAGAGTACGAAGAGCTGGCGTGTGGTACGAAACTGCGAACGCGCAGGGGATGTCGTACAGGGTAAGGCTTCATTTGACCATCTTAGTTAAGAGTAATGGATTAGTAAGAATGTGTCAATAACTCGACTAGCCCGCTGAAGCTATCATGCGGAATTTGGCAGCTTCTCGCGATGGACCTTCGTCAGCATCATATTCCCAGCTCGCCGCATCAGCCCAAACGCTTCTCGCTCGCCCGTGGCCGTTTCTACCATTTCTACTGCGCCTCAAAGCGAGGGTCTCGGTGGCCTTATCAGGTTACGGATATTATCAGGTGTACCCATGCCCTTAACTAAACCAAAAGCTAAGCCCGCATTCCTGTAAAAATCATCGAGTCCCATATGCTCTTCAAATCGAGTTTTTTTTTTTATGACGAAACCATGACGGGTTCAATAAAGATTTCGACACACACACACACACACACACACACACACACACACACACACACACACACACACACACACACACACACACACACACACACACACACACACACACACACACACACACACACACACACACACACACACACACACACACACACACACACACACACACACACACACACACACACACACACACACACACACACACACACACACACACACACACACACACACGCACGCACGCACGCACGCACGCACACACACACACACACACACACACACACACACACACACACACACACACACACACACACACACACACACACACACACACACACACACACACGGTTATGTGTGATTATATTGAGAACAAGTTTTTAACAATCATTTTCTGTATTGTGCATAAAAAAGTATGAAAAGAAGATTACGGTTGAGTAGGCGGACTTATGAGAAATGCAAATTAGGCACAGTAGCACATGTAGCCGGCATGGACACAAATGGTATTAAGTCTTCTAGAACCAGCGGATGTTCGCTTCTAAACGATAGGATGGAGACAGAGAGAGAGCATGTGGGCCTCTCTCCACCGTGCACTCCTGTGCACGGTGGGGCCTTGTTTATCTTCGGTCATTAATTTGGCTGCAGAACGCCACCAGCACCTAGTAGCGGCCGAAGAGGAAGTTCTGCTTTTTTAACTGAGACACGAGGATGCATCCGTAAAATTTCGTTTGGGCCTAGTTGGTTCATGATTTTCTATGGAACTGAAGAGCGAAACAGTAGACAATCGACAGAGAAGACTGTGGACTTCTCTGTGGATTGTCTAGTGTTTGCGCCCTTCATCACTTCCGTAGAACACGAGAATGCAGCGTGAAATCAAGCAGACCGCGGCGAAATCGGTGTCTGCGTGCTGAGAATGTTAAACTAATACCTTGTCATTGTTTCTGAGGTTGGCCGGAGCCTTCTCAAGCTGCCGTCGTGCAGCCTTTTGAAAACCTTTCCCCGTTTGTTCGCCGCGTGCGCCTTCTTCGTGAAAATAAAACGTTGACTTCCTGGTTAATTGATTGATTCGTTGGTGGAGGGATTTATTGTTTAATTGAGTAGAAAGACGGGCTAGTTGGTCTTGGTAAGTGGAATGCACTTTTGACGCGCTAAATATACGGGACTTCGAAGATACACACACACGACAAATGACGAATCCTGTCTTGAGTGAATATGAAACTATTTTGGATCAACGGCTTATATAAGCCATTTTTAAAAGAAAGAAACAATGCAACAGTGCATTGAAGCAAGCATCAGTATAATACCATGTGATACTGCATTAGCTAATTTTTCATTAGTATTCATTCCAAATATGCTCGAGCAACCTAGCGTCGAACGCTGTCGTCCGTTTGCTTCTTTCCCTAATATCTTCACTCTTTTTGTGACTCCTCCCTAATCAACCAAAAACCTCTGCTGCCGATGCTTCAGCATCATCTACACTATACTCCAGAAGAACTGGTTGCTGAATGAGATGGTTGTTTGCTTCTGTTAACAGAAAAGCCTTTGAGAGTACTGCAGAACCTGAACAGGAATAATGCAAAAGCCTGAGCGTTGCTGCTGCTGCTGCTGCTGCTGTTGAAACACGTACCAGACGCGTCGGCGCTCGCGAACCTACTCCGCACTCACCCAGGTGGCGAATGTGTATGGCATATTTACCTAGGTTAAAAAGGGAGTAGCGCAGATTGAAGTTCACAAAAACGGCGATTTGCACTGCACAGAGCGAGAGTGTGTTGCAGTTTTAAACGAGGCGTGATCGGGTGTGGGCAAAGTCGGAGCTCGATGCTGGTGCGACTGTGTACGACGGGTTGCGGGATCCGACCTGGTTATGTAGGGTTTGAAGCCTGTCAGGGTTGGTATACTTCCATGCAATAAAGAAA